>NC_133495.1:7834550-7835013 GCF_025370935.1 Choristoneura fumiferana
TAAGTGGTTCATAGATATGGACCTCCGTAAAGTAGGTAACACCCGAATCAATCGTATCTTACTTTCCAAGAGGCAAGAGGCAACGAGTTACAACTTTACGAGTACTCTGATCGGCAAAGCTTTGGAAACTTGGTCATGATTAATCGGTCCATTGATAAATGGTCGATCGTTAAACGACCGAAGTTTGAAACATTTCAAAAGTTTAGGCCAGCCGGGCATTAGTGGCATATTTAATACGATAACGGGCGACTCCCGGTATAAGTATGAGTACTACCTATACCTTATTAATTATTCCTACTATTGACTCTTCTTTAATGGAAGCTTATTAAAGTTAGGAGTTTCGGTTCGTTACTTCGTCTTCATCTATTTAGGTACAATTTGAAACGTGTTCGGTATAACCTAAATGACAAAGTTTTACAAATCTTAAGTAATTATCTTAAACTAGACCACATTACCTACATGT
>NC_133495.1:7835113-7911947 GCF_025370935.1 Choristoneura fumiferana
GATAGGTAATTAACGATCGGATAACCAAGTGGTAAGAGAACCTAATTATGAAGTTTTAGGTCACGGGGTCAACCGGTTGGGGCTAATATTTTGAATAATACGAATGTTTGTTCTCGGGTATTGGACGTTTAATATGTATTTAAGCTTTGCTTAGATTGGGATTAAGTGAAATGGTGCAAAATTTAAACACCTGATCTGGATATTTGATATTTGGCAGACATATTCTTTGAAGACCATAAAATATGTCCCAAAAAGAAGATTTCTCGAAGTCGCTACGATGTAAAAAACCTGCCTATTTTTCCACTAGGTGGGTAGAGAAAAACCGTGGGCAATAAAATGAAATTAATTAATAAAAATAATGAAATTAAATAGTTTCTTTTGCTTTAGACATAGTAAAATAGGCCGACACACACTAATAACCAACATACTTTTAGATACCAAGCCCTGGTGGAGCACAGCCTGAACGTGGGCGATCTCCTGGACAACTCGCGCAAGGGTCTGCGCCACCTGGTGCTCACCTACCAGGACCTGTCGGCCTGGATGGACGCCATGGAACAGTACCTCGCCAAGCGGAAGATCTTGCCTGTCCATATGGAAAAGCTGCTGAGGCAGATGGATGAGTTGGCCGTAAGTCTTGAGTTTGGCTTTTTTTATATAAGAGAGAGGCAAACGGGTCATCTGATTTGAAATGTTCACCACCACCCAAGAGTACCAACTACTCAAGGAGGGTCATAGTTCGTTGCCGGCCTTTTAAGAAAGTATAAACCTTTCTTGAAAGCGCCGATGTCAAAGTTGTCCGGAAATACCGCTGACGGAAGCTGATTCCACAATTTCACTGTATTTCACTGTAGACCGCCATTCATCGAGATGGTGTTGCTGAAATTTAGACTTTCGTATGTTGACGTAAATTACCAATTCGTTTTGCTAGTGGAAACTATTGAAGGGGATAAAACATAACGAAGTAATGAGAGTTCACTCTCGAACTGTGATTTTTTTTGTTTATATTTTTTTACATAAAACCATCTGTTCTCTATCTCACGTAATAAAAATTAAGGATGATACTAATTACAGATCGGTGAAGACGCTCCCCTCAGATTTTTTACGATTTTTTAAATCAGAGCTCTCAGGTCCTTCCAAGTCCGACTAAAGGTTATTACAAGCAGTCTAAATTTAAGTCTTAACTTTCTCTTCAGGCTAAAACTGAGGAGATAGCAGCGAAGCAGGAAGCCGTGGACAGCACCGTGGACTCCGGCTGGAGCTGATGAAGCATATCTCTGGAGACGAGGCTCTGCAGCTCAAGGATAAACTGGACGCGCGCTCCAGCGGCGGTACAATGACCTCACCAGCCGCGGCGCCGACCTGCTCAGGGTGGCCTCTGAGACGCTGCCGTTGGTGCAGCAGTTCTTCAACAGTCACACCACGTGAGTGACTCTAGTCTAACCTTAAACCGTAAGGGCCTACGCTAGCTGGTGCTGGTACAATCCGACGCGCGCAGTTAGCGCTACTCATACTATTTTTAGTTTCACCAGTCCCGTTGTCTGTCTGTAATTAAATCTTCCAAGTTAAATGCGACCAACTTCCAGTAGGCAGATGGACTTGTTTGGCATACTTATGTAAATTGCGTGACAATACAATAATCTGGTAGTGACATCCTGGTAGTCCGGCCAGGATCGTCTCCGCAGGACGGAAATCTTCAACAGTTAATGGCATTGACTTGAAATTTGGTATGCAAATGTAATTTGTATGACAATGCACGTTAAATCGACGAAAAGTACAGTCAGCAAAAAAAGCTTGTATTAAAAATGTATTTTTTTACCAAAAACTTATTCAGTAGGCAACCGCTGCGTGCAAACCGCGTCAGCTAGCTGATCACGAAACGACTGGAGAATTTCGGGTACTCTGGTGTAACTGTCAGTTAGAAAAATGAATCGGTCGTAACTGATCTACGTACCCACTTCCTAACAAGTTGCCCACTACTACTGAAACTCGAATTCGCTTTAAAGTAAAAAAAACACTCTTCAAAGTCAAATTTAAATCATAAATATAAAACATCTCATATAAATTTTAATAACTAAAATCAAGTAAACAAAAGCAAGGAACTAGAAACCTGGTACTGCAAATATGCTATTTGATGTGGTTCTAGAACAAAAGTAGGTACATTTTTTTTTAAACTCCTTAATTTTCTTCTGCAATAAATAAGTTTATGAATATGACAACCCCAAACACTCCTGCCCTCCTGGTTATAAAGCCGGATCAGCCCTTGTGTTTGAAATGTGCGGATATGTAGCTTTAACGAAAACATGTTTTGGAGTTTTAATAAACGAGTAAATTGTTCTTATTCTTATTCTTAATATTTTTTGGCAGTCTGACGGAGTGGATGTCTGCGGCGGAGGCCTGCCTGCAGTCTGTGGAGCCGCGCGAGGAAGACATCCTGCGGCTGGAGGGAGACATCCAGGAGTTCCGCCCTGTGCTGGACAACATCAACCTGATTGGCCCGCAGCTGTGCCAGGTATGAGAGAAGGAATGAAAAAAAATAAAGAGAGAGAGGAGAGAGAGAGAGAGAGAGAGAGAGAGAGGAAGTGGAAACATGTAAACTGCACCAGACATGCAGGACAAATGTCAAAACAGTCTATGATAATCAGACCTTTTTTTAACGTGTCATACACCGCTGTTTACTTTTTTTTAAATTCCAATTCATTTATTTACGTAACACATTCGTGTGCCAAATTTTTTACTTAAATGAAACAAAAACATTGTTTTCAAAAACAACAAATTGAAATCGACATGTCACCATGAAATGTCACTCCACCCATCGTAACTTCTTAATGTTTCTGGTTGTTATCAGATATCTCCGGGAGAGGGCGCCACGCACGTAGAAGGCATAGTCACCGCGACAACCGGCGCTTCGACGCCATCGCAGAACAAGTGCAGCGGAAGGCCGAGCGGTTGCTGCTCAGCAAGAAGGTAATGCTCAGGATGTTTAATTGCATTAGCACCTAACTTGAAATATTTGCCTTTATATCTGTGAGTTGCAGAGTGAGATTACCTAACCAATAAAGTTGGGAAACTCCCAACTTTGTCACTTTAAAGTTAATAATCTCAAAACGGCTGAACCGATTTCTAAGATGTCTAAGAACCATCGCTAGAAAACATAATTTCAAATAAAAAAATCGCATTCTAATCGGTCCACCCGTTTAAGAGCTACGGTGCCACAGACAGGCACACACAGACAGACACACAAAGCGGTCAAACGTATAACACCCCTCTTTTGCGTCGGGGGTTAAAAATATGATTGACCTATTTATTGATGCTTAATTCTCGTTTCCAGCGTTCCCTGGAAGTGGTGGGAGACATGGAGGAGCTGCTAGAGTGGCTCCGCACCGTGGACGGCCAACTGCGTGACGCGGAGCCCCCGTCCAGCCAGCCGGCGCTCGTGCGCGCGCAGCTCAAGGCGCAGCGCCCCCTCAACGACGACGTGGCCGCGCAGCGCGTGCGCGTGAGGGACTTGCTCAGCCAGGCCAAGAAGGTCACTGCCCCTTATTATTTATTTGTTTATAAAAAATACAGCATTACAGCACTTAACGTTAGTAGAAAGAAAGATAGAAAATAAATAAAAAAATGTTAAAAAAATAATTTTGAATACATGCTCTTTTTTGCTGACTCTACTTTTGTTGACTGTACTTGCATTGTCATTCCGACTACATTTATTGTACCAAATTTCAAGTCGATGACGTTAAGCGTTGAGGAATTCCATCCTGCGGAGACGATCCTGGGCGAACTAACAGGATGTTAGTGCCAGATTTTTGTATTATCGCCGATTTATGTAAGTACTAGATGAAAACCCGGCTTCGCTCGGGTAAAATGTAGACTCATAATAATATGTTTGAAAAATTTTTTGCCAGTAAAGACTGTCGTACTTATCGAAAAATCTGACGTATATTCCCAGCCTTAATTATTATCACAAACACTTTAACGGCTAACCTACGTATCGGTATTTCACCAGTAGATATTTCTCCTAAATCTTATTTGCCCAAATAACTACCTAGTCAGTCCCAAAGTTCTGTCACAAATGAAAATAATGATAAAAACAAAAGTACCAATCAGTTTTTAATAAATTATATACCAATTTAAAGTACATTTAATAAAAAAATAAATTTAAGTACTTAAAATTATTCAAAATGACTTCCTTTGTTTTTAATACAGGCCTTAATCGGCGCAGCCAGTCGTCTATCGCAGCACGCACCATTTTCATGTCTATTTCAGCGACTGCTTTCTTAAAGATGACTCTCCCCTCTAAGACCTGCCAAATTTTAAAGTCCAGAGGATTAAGGTTCGGACTGGAGGAAGGCCAATCTTCGTGTCTTATAAAGTCGATTTTTTGGCTTTGTGTGCTGGCGCAGAATCCTGCTGGAACACAAAATTATGACCTGAAAATAGCGTGTTGGGCAGATCTTGACATGCTTATCCAAAACCGTCTCTTGGTACACTTTCGCACTGATTTTGACCCCTTTTTCGCAAAAATGAACCTCAGTTGGCCCGTAATAAGATCAGAGAATACTCTTCAGAGCTCCTAGCGTACACTCTATCATTATGTTTATTGTACTTCTCTTCAATATCGAAAATCTTTTCGTCTGTAAAGAGGATATCACGGTGTCGATTTTTCGCGTACCGCTTTAACAACTTCCGGGATCTTTTAAACCTTATTGTTTTTAGACGGGCATTAAGTAAGTGCCCACTCTATTTTTGTATGCTCGCAGACTAAGATCTTCGTTTAAACCTTTTTGACGGTTTTTCTACTGACAACCCATCTGCAACCCATCAACTTCTGTTTTTCGGACAGGATTTCTTGCTATGCGTGCCTTGATCGCTTTGATCACTGCTGGTGTTGGTACGGAGCGAGGCGGCCAATTCTTTTCTTGTCCTCAACACTGGAGACTTCATTGTACCTGTCAATCGTACGGTACACAACCTAAGCGTTATATTTACATTTTTGAGCAACTTGAAAATGGTACTTGGCGAGTGCCCACAGCGGTGCAATGCTAAAACAGCTATTCGGTTTTCTTTCAACGTCCACTCCATCGTGAGAAATTGCAGCGAATGACTGTTTATTGTTTTAAAATAATTGACAAACATTCAAAAATGGAATTCAATCAAATTTTCTTAAAATCATGTTTTAAATTTAAAAATAATGTGCCAGTGACAGAACTTTGGGACCGACTACGTATGTCTGTCTCATAATCAAAGAAATTAGACCTAAAGGGCCCCATATAAGGTACGATCCGTCTGTACGATCGATCTGATGAAAATCGACGAATCGTACCGTGTGTGGGGCCTTAAAAGGTCACAATGGAGAACGAAATGCAACCTGTGACACGTGATGACGTGACACTCACGCCACTTTGATGTGATGACTTTGACATGTTTACTTCGCAACGCCATTTTATATACTCAGTAATTTATTCCATTTTTTATTGAAAATACTCGCTAAATCCGAATTTTCTACCTACAAGTTGTCGACTCGGAACAAACGTCAACAACTGAAGATAGTTATAGTTGAAGGTAGTTGGTGATAGTTTTGAGTTTTGATAAGATCCATTCAAGTTTTCCGGCAAGACGTTTCGTTTTACACAGTCACATGAGTCACAGTTCTTTGTAATGGATACTTTTGTGGCGTGACGCACGCGATGTGTTGAAGGCGAGCCGTATCTAAGAGCTAGCTAGTATGAAACGGAACGTTTATTAACTACCCAAGATGGCGACTGCGGTTTGTTTGTCAGTGCCATTAGAATTTAACGAAATTCTCCATAATCCGAATTTTGCGGATATATGTTGTCGACTCGGATCGACTAATTTTTACGCTCTTCAATTTGATGTGCATTTCGTTCGAGTCTACCGTACCCTGGACGAAATTATTAATATAGAAGATGCCAAATTTCAAGTCGATCTGACCACTAGAAGTGGGTCAAATTTAACTTGCAAAATGTGACCTGTACATACATATATTGCAAGTTAAATAAAAGCTTGTAATTTGTAAAAAAAAAATATTTATTGCCACAAAAAACGAATGAAATAGAAAATATGTAAAAACAAAGGATAGTTTGTGACAGGCACAATTACACAACGTCAATTTGGCGTTGGCAAAATCTCGCTCGCTACCGTTAAGGAGTATGCTCAATATCAGTTTTCGATTTTTTTTATCGCTACAATCTGGCCGTCTCCAAATCAAGGATGAGCCCACATTTTCGCTTACCATCCGGCATGATTGTGGTCAAATACAAACGTATTTCTGTATAAAACAAATAATAATAAAGTTTTTTCAATACACTGCTCTAAAATGTGTCCATAGATAACCTAATTCCAGTGCACAAAAATGCTTATATCTGTACATTGGACAGCTGACTCATTAATGGCTCGCAAACACGACAACAATGTAGCTCGTTACGGTAACAGGGCGTATCAATATATTTGCTTTAATTGCTTTAATGTATTTGCTGTTTCTCCAGGTACTCCGCGAGTGCCAGTCTTCGGAGGAGACGGCGGTGATCCGCGACCGCAGCGAGGAGCTGCGCGAGACCATGGAGGAGGTCGGCCAGCTCAGCGCCGAGCGGCTGGCCGCGTTGGAACAGGCGCTGCCGCTGGCGGAACACTTTGCGGACACCCACCACGGGTATGTTACGGCTGTTTGTGTAGATGCACAAGAGCTGGCACGAAGGAATTCAACGAATATAATCGTTGACTTAGGGAGTAAATCAATTTTTACCGATATCTAATTTTTAAATACCGGACACATGCTATTAAATTTAATCCTATTTAAATTCATTCTAAGAACCGTTCCATTTCAAATTTCAAATGGGACGATTCTTGGAATAGATTTAGCCGGTTTACTCCTTAAACCGAAGTGATGTCACTTGTAATTTTCTAGATAAATATGTATTAAAAAAACTTAAACTAATTGGCAACACTCACTAATGTTTAAATTTACCTACGAATGGGGATTTTCTGCCTTGCCTACGCGTATTTTTTTTGATTATTTACATTTTATTTACATTATATAGCGTGGACACCACATAGAGAACTCTCTCTCCAAGCGAGCGTGCCTATTAAAATTACCGTTAAACAAACAATCAAGTTTAGCGTCGTATTCAATTACATTCAGTTACTAATTTGTCCCTTTCTAAACACCAAATTTAGAAAAAAAAAACATGAGCGTCAAGTTTTTTTTCAAGAATGTGAAAACAACATTTTGTTTTTTTAATTTCCCATTACAGTTTACTAAAATCCCGGAATTCCAAGTCAAGTGCCGGGTCCAGTGTATTTATTATGCGTGCGAAGACGTGGGTACCTAGTCTAGATACTCACAGTAATGTAATGTTGTGTTGTCGGCAGGCTGTCTGGTTGGCTGGACGACATGGAGAAACAAGTGCAGATGCTGGCGATGCCGGCGTTGCGCCCCGACCAGATCGCGCAGCAGCAGGATAAGAACGAGGTACATTTTACACCTTAAATCCTGTCCTAGGCAGGGTTGCCATATCGAAAAATTAAATTTCCTGATAAAAATCCTGGCAACACCACAGACCATATCGAGATAGACGAAAAGAGCGCTTCAAACTGTATCCTATCGTTTCGAATTTTTAGTACCAACGATGACGTCACGAGCGAGATTTAGTGATGGGAAATCAAGACCGCACGGTACCGATTCAAAGGCGTTTTTCAAAGCGCGTCACACATATAGGTCGGACAAAACTTTGACCGTGGATCAAACTTTTTACACGCAAGGTAGGTAAACTCAAGGTCTATCTCGATATAAGGTCTATGGAGAACACCCTAAAAGTCCTGACAATGTTGTTTTATCATTTGTTACCTTCATAACCTTCAATTATTTCATCTAGATGCTGCAGCAGTCGATAGCCGGGCACAAGCCTTTGGTAGACAAACTGGTGAAGACCGGCGAGGCGCTCGCGCGTCTCTGCGGAGAAGAAGACGCCGCTAAAGTCCAGGATGTCGTCGAAGCTGACTGCGAACGGTACAATGCGCTCAAAGCTGAACTGAGGACCAGGCAGCAGGCTCTGGAACAGGTGGGTGTAACTGGCTGAGATATTTTCAAATGCCAAACCCTAACAGTGGTTTTAAGACATGCTACTCTTAACAACCATCTGCTGGAATGTTATCTTCACACCTTAAATATAAGAAACCTTGTTCGTTCCGCTAGAAATTTACCCTTTCCGGGGATAAAAAAGTAGATTATGTTAATAAGGAACAATCTTTTAAATGTATACAAATACAAACCTAACGAAAAAAGAAACCATCACACTCAAAGGTTACATTTTTTTCTTTTTATTGTTATAAAAGGGGTTAAATCACCGTGTTCATACCACTGTTATTGTGGCTTACTTACGCTATTTAAAAGATTACATTTTGTTCTATATAAACATTGCCACAAAAATTTAAAAAGCATCATCAAACCATCAATGTTCATTCCCTTCAACAAAAGTGTTATAACTAACTGTGTGCGTGTACGCAGGCGCTGCAAGAGTCGTCTCAGTTCGCCGACAAGCTGGAAGGAATGCTGCGCGCGCTGGCCGGAACACACGACCAGCTCGCGCGCGCCGAGCCCGTCTCCGCGCATCCGCCTAAGATACAGTACGTACTTGGCTGTTTCACTATCGTGCACCTTGATTTTATATCGCTAGACTACCTCATAATAAAAACCACTTTGTATTAACATTAACTACGTAAGTACAACAAGAATTTAACACATAGAAAATTATTAAGATACAGATCTATTGAATAATGTTTTTAGGGTTCCGGAGCAAAAATGGCAAAACTGAACCCTTATAGTTTCGCCATGTCTGTCTGTCTGTCTGTCTGTCCATCCGCGGCTTTGCTCAGGGACTATCAACGCTAGAAAGCTGTAATTTTGCACGAATATGTATGTAAACTATGCCGACAAAATAGTACAATAAAAATTTAAAAAATATATTGTGTGTACTTCCCATAGACGTAAAGTGGGGGTGATTTTTTTTCTCATCCAATCTTTTAGTGTGGGGTATCATTGGATAGGACTTTTAAAATCATTAGGGGTTTGCTAAGACAATTTTTCGATTTAGTGATTTGTTTGCAAAATATTCAACTTTAAAGTGTCAATTTGCATTAAAATAGGGCGTCCCCCCCCCCCATATAAAATCTAAACCGGTGGGTGGAAAAATTTGAAAAAATTCAGGATGGTAGTAAGTACATCAAACTTACAAGGAAAACTATAACTATTTATGGTATAAAATATACCTAAACTTGGAATATTCCGCACAAAATATAAAGTCCTTATAAAAGTATAACTTAATTTTTTCGTAATGGCTACGGAACCCTATTTCGGGCGTATCCGACACGCTCTTGGCCGGTTTTGTTTTCATTTTTTTTTTGTCGAATATGTTCGTATTTCTCTATATAGCTTCAGTAAACTTCAGTAAGCTAGTTGAGAAAGCAATATAAATACGAGCTTTTCCGACAAAATACGATGGAAAAACATTTTCACTACAGTAAAATGTCGACTGCTCAGTCTCATTTCACTTTATTTAGTTCTAGGACTAAAAAAAAACACACTTCATTTCGCGAAAACTGTACTAATAATCTTAATTCTGTTTCCAACAGAGATCAGATCGAAGAGAACAACGCGCTTATTGAAGATCTAGAGAAGCGTACGGAAGCTTACAACGCGGTGCAACGCGCCGCTTCGGACGTCATCTCCAAGGCGAGCAAGAGCGACCCTGCTGTTAGAGACATCAGGAATAAGCTCGAGAAACTACACAAGTAAGTAAACATTTTAAAACAATAAAACCACTGATTAATATTTGATTTTTTGTTTCAAAGCTCTAGACGAAAATATTTAGATTAAAGAAGGAATAACGTTAGATCAAGACGTGATCCTTGTGGCACACCTATACTAATTTTCGCCTCTATTCGCAAATTGCTTATTTTTGACAATGTCAATAATAAATAACTTAAAAACCAATCCAGTACTTTATTTCGAACTTCAAAACCGTTTGTATACTGAATTGTTTAATTAAAATTCGGCTGTTGACACGGTCGAAAGCGTTTCCCTTAAATTTCGCAACCTTTAGTCGATAGATTTAGATGTTACTTTTTGTGAGGCGCTAACAACTATTTCTCTTGCTAGTCCCTCAATGACACATGTATCTGTAAGACACGTTATCTTTTCATTCAGCATGACCTTTAGTGACCTCAATAAAATAAGCTCAATCTCCAATTTCTTTTAGACTATGGGACGACGTTCAAAAAGCCACGTCCGACCGCGGCCACTCTCTAGACAGCGCGCTGGAGATCGCGCGCAAATTCTGGCAGCAGTTGGACGCTCTGATGCTGACTCTGGCAGAACTGCAAGACACGCTGGCCGCGCAGCCGCCGCCGGCCGCCCAGCCGCGCGCCATACAGGCGCAACAAGTCGCGCTACAGGAGATCAGACACGAGATTGACCATACCAAGCCTGAGGTGAGTCACAATAGTTCGGAATATGACGGACATTATTACGGGACAACACATGATAATTTTTTCCCAGTAGCATATAGTAAATAAGAAATATGCATGGAACACAAATTTTCTCTTAAAATAACGTGATGTAAAATTAGAAAAAAAAAACGAATAAAGAAAAAAAAACATCAATATAAATACGTTGAAAATGAAGAAAGCTGCGAACGAATGAAGTTTCCATTCCATCTCTTTTTAGAAACATTGTATTTAGTATGGACTCTACGAAGGTCATCTCTGTGGAATGTCTTCTAAAAAGGTCGAAACTAGTCCCGCCTTTCCTGACTTGTAATCGTGAATTGATTTGTTTAGAAGACTAATTTGCTGCATTCTGGATAGTTCGAAAACGGATGACAACAATTGAAAAACGAATAACAAAATCTTCATAACCTCTCTCTTCATAACAGGTGGAGAAAGTACGCAAGACCGGTTCCCACCTGATGTCTCTATGCGGCGAACCCGACAAACCAGAAGTCAAGAAACATATGGAAGACCTGGACAGCGCTTGGGACAATGTCACAGCGCTCTACGCAAGGAGGGAGGAGAACCTTATTGATGCTATGGAGAAGGCTATGGAGTTCCATGATACTCTACAGGTAATATCATCCTCATAAAGAATATTTGTATTGTATGTATATTGTCTCGAGTTTATTTATACACTCCATACAGCTGGCACATGTCTTCAGGTTGAGAGGGCTTAGTCTGTAGGTCCCACACGAGCCCAGAGCTGATTGGAACCCCATATATACACCATTGTATGCTTTGCGTGTGTGTTTGCTTCACCGCGAAGCTCGTGATAAATTCATATAATGTCGCAACTTAATTTCAAAAAATCTCAGAGATTTCAACCTGCGACCCTCTGCTTGAGGTCAACCCCCACTTTTTTGATCAAATACTGTTTACAGTTCTTCTTTTCTCCCATTAAATCTTTAATTTAAGTTACTGTTGTGACAGCGTTTTACGTTATTTCGACATACTTTTCTCAGCATTGTTAATAAGATGCTGCTCAGACTTAACTTTTTTATCCAAACAAAAGACGGCCGAATGGTGTATACTTCTACGCTAAAACTGTCAGTCATGAATGTAACTTTTACTCTTATGGTTCTATGACTTCCTGTAACCGTCATGTTTACTCTCAGAATCTCCAAGAATTCCTGGACACAGCCGAAGACAAGTTCTCCCGTATGGGCGCTCTGGGTTCAGACATCGATGCCGTCAAGCGGCAGATCTCACAGCTGGCTTCGTTCAAGCAAGAAGTCGACCCGCATATGGTGAAGGTCGAAGCTCTTAACAGGTATTTATGATTGTTTCTAACATAAAGACTTGTGGTAAAATCGACACATTTTAAAGGTCTTATAGCCAAATCTTGAAATGACAATTTTGTAGGGTCATATATCTTGCCGTTTTTTGGCATATAAATAAACCAGTGCAGCAACAAACAGATAGCCGTTGGGGCTGAAAAGTTCTCGAACCAAGGCTAGCGCAGCAAGATATCCATTAATGAAATGGACGGATGTCCTGATTAAAGCCGAGGCTTCCAACCGAAGGAACTGGAGGTCTATGGGGGAAGCCTATAATCCAACTATGCCGTCCTATGGCTGATATGATGATGATGAAATAAACCAGTTAGCCAGTGTTGTCCATTGTGCACCAGCCAGGATATCCTTGTGTCCAGCTCGTAAAGTTATTCGCTTATAAAAAAAAATGCAATATACGCGACGGAAATGTTTAGAATTGGTGCATTTTGAGTATAGGATTTATTGTGACTCACTGTTTATGTTGATGATATGCTTGAAGGTAATAGGGGTGTTGGAAATAATGTTACTTTAGCTTGTAGTTGTAAGAGAGAATATGATTCATATTTTTGGTATTGAATAGTTTTTAAAGTGGATTTGTTTTCGGATTCACTGTAATTTTGGCTAGAAGAAAAATGCTATATTAGCCACGTGATATGTTCTGTTTTTTTTTTATTTGTATCGGTATAATTAAATAAAAATGTTTTTTTTTCTTTTAGCCCAAATGACAGTGAATCGTTTTTGGTGATGGTTGAAATGATTAGTATTTTGAGTTTTCCCTTTGATAGTTATTTTTAACAATTTGTGGTGTTTTATCCCCACCAGGTTTTTTCAGTTTTAACTTCATTGTACTATCTGACCAATCCTGAAATAACTTTTTAGTATCTTATTGCTTACACTTCTAAAGAAAAAATTGTTTTTACCTTTATTTTCAACGCTCGACGCAAAAAGATGGGTGTTATAAGTTCCACGCCAATGGCTGTCTGTCTGTGGCATCGTTGCTCTTAAACGGATAGACCGATTTCAATGCTGTTTTTTTTGCGTGAAAGCCGGTTTCCTTGAGGTGGTTCTTAGCCATTTTTGAGTTATTGAACTTTGAAATGACAATGTAAAGTTGGTTAGGTTATGTTAATAGTTTCGTATGAAGCAACAAGATACTAAACTGAAGGTGTACCTTACTTACAAAATTAATCGTGTATTTTTCTATGCGATCCTTTACCCTGGATTGGAACCGACAACAAAAAAGGAGTCTGATGAGGCAAGGAACATAAAACGTTTTGTGTGTTCGTTTGTTAGTAGTACCTACTTAGACGTATTTATATTTAAATTACAAGGTGATTTATAATTGTATGACTGGTATATTAGAAAGCCTTGTAATTTATAAAAGTAGAAATAACGTGTGTTGCGTGTATGTACTAACATTTTTTCTGCATAACTTTATCGTCGACTTCTTTCCTATCTGATTGTGATTCTTACTTGTTCTATTTTGTATGCAATTTATGGCCACTGGTTAAAAAAAACCTATATTTTTTAGTAAAACCTGGTTTAAGCTTAATACAACTGAGCTTAATACTCGTACTAAACGATTTTTTTTTTCAGATAGTGGCCTTTAGCTTAAATTTTCCAATTTGTAAACAACAAAAAGGCTCTTAAATCAAATTAATATGAGAACTAAATTAGAAATTGATGGACGAGTGTGAAGTTCAGTTTAGTGGCGAATTGAAATGAAATCATTTTATTACAATGTCCTCAGCAAATGGAGTCTATAGCTATCGCTGTTCCTGTATTGTCTGCTTATGATCGCTAGATATAACTTTAAGGTTAACTAAATGCAATGGACTGTCATAAAAGCATGATATGGAAAAACCATCTTATTCAAATTAGACCATGTTACCCTTCTAAACAAAAAAAACTAAATTAATGCACAAACAAAAAAGTTCGAGGGTACTTTTTTGTTTGTGAGAAATGGAAAAATCTGAAATCTGTTAAAAGGGTCAATCAACTTTTTCTTGTTTATTATTCTGTCCCGTTGTCCAAGAGATAACAGTGGCAGAGTTTCTTAAAAAACTGTTAAAAACGTATGCTGCTAATTAGCCAATAAAATAGTGAGCTTGTAACGACGACAAAAAAGTACCCACAGCAAATTTTTTAACACAGAAAACATAATAGAAACTCGTGGTTTTAAACAGTTGCCCAGGGGACGTAACCATGGCAACTAGGTGCAATAAAAAGTTGATCATCCCAAGCTCTTTCACATGCGCATACACTTTACAAAGATTAAACACCCCACAGACAAGCCCAGGAGTTGACGGAGCGCACGTCCTCGGAACAAGCGGCGGCCATCAAGCAACCGCTGACTGAAGTCAACACGCGCTGGTCGGCGCTGCTCCGGGGAATGGTCGAACGGCAGCAACAGCTGGAACGGGCGCTGCTGCGGCTCGGACAACTCCAGCACGCGTTGCAGGAGTTGCTGTCCTGGATTAATCATACCAGTGACACCCTGGACACGCTCAAACCGGTAAGTTTCAAATGTATTCCGCACATGAATTTCGAAAACTCAGAGGTGCGAGCCGGGGTTCGAACCCACGACCCTCTGCTTGAGAGGCGATAGGTCAAACCACTAGGCCACCCCACGGCTTCAGCGTAACGTATAAGCTGATAAAATCCTGAAAAATATAGAACGCATCAACTGGTTGTGGGTGCATCAACTACAATTTTTACAGCAAAAAAAAACCGTTCTGAAAAGTAACCGTTATTTTAAATGTCATTACATTATCTATATTTTCACAAACAAAAAAAAAACAATAAACAGTCGCCTGATTCGAATTTTTGAACATGAATAAACCGTGACTCACTCACTCATAATCAATGAAATAAATCCGGATAACTCATGCCTTAAATCGAGTTTAACTCTGAGTCGCGCGAGCAGAGCGAGCAATAAAATGGCTAAAACTTTTAAAGCATTATATTCCCTCCCCCAGGTGGCCGGCGACCCCCAGATCTTGGAGGTGGAACTGGCCAAACTGAAGGTCCTAGTGAACGACATCGCGGCGCACCAGGCCTCCGTCGACACGCTCAACGACGCCGGCGCCTCCATCGTCCAGCAGGGTAACAGTATGTGCACGCTATGCTTCATGCTATACCCTACAGTCTACACCATCCCTCGGACCAGAGACAAAAATAGACGCATCCACAAGACAGCCTTAATAGTTTACAATTTGCATTTTATTCATTTGGTCAAATTATCATTTGGCATAATTTTACTTTGTCAAGTTATACTAAGACGAAATTTTACTGACCAAATGTATGCATTTGGCTAATACTGTGGGCAGTAGGGGTAGGTAATATATTCCAAAAAAATGTTTGGTCAAGTTGTCACTTCGCATACTCAACTTATGGCAGCTAGCGAGCAAGACTTGTCGGTGCAAAAGAAACTCGGATAGGTTAGGTTGGAAGACTAAGACGAAATGAGGTTTTTTTTTAACTAGCTTGTAATGTGTGTTATTTTTTTCCATTGGACAAGATGATCTCTGAACAGTTATTTTAGACTTGTATGGTCATTGTCCTAGGAGACATTTGGCTATTGTTTATCATCGGCCTCTATTCTTATCTTTGGTCTGAGATACATACATACATCGCACTTTTGAATGAAACTGACACGACTCTCAAACAGGTCATTCATTATGGATATCTTAAATGAAAAATTGTTTTAGCATGTAATGTATGTAATACATTTTTAAATGAGTCGATTTCATTCAAAAAGATCCTAGTACGTTTTGGGATAAGAGGAGCGAACACCTCTCCCCCTCTTGTATCATTGTAACCACCAACGTTAGTTAGGATAATTCTCATTTTCGTGCACACAGTGACTTCCGTGGATCTAATTACCATGGGTGTAATAACTCTTTCTAATATTTCAAAAAAACGTTAATCTTATGATAAGTTCACGTGTCATAAATAATTTGTGAATCCATCAAAACATTAGCACTTTCTGGAAATATTAGAAAGCGCAATTATTACAATCAATGTCATTCATTAACATAATAACGTTAACGTTTTAACGACGTTAAAAATATCTATGCATACCACAAAACTTAAGATCAGTATTTACATACATTTTTTTTTTTTTATCGTCTGGATGGCAAACGAGCAAGTGGGTCTCCTGATGGTAAGAGATCACCACCGCCCATAGACACCTGCAACACCAGGGGGATTGCAGATGCGTTGCCAACCTAGAGGCCTAAGATGGGATACCTCAAGTGCCAGTAAATTCACCGGCTGTCTTGCTCTCCACGCCGAAACACAACAGTGCAAGCACTGCTGCTTCACGGCAGGATTAGCGAGCAAGATGGTGGTAGCAATCCGGGCGGACCTTGCACAAGGTCCTACCACCTGCAAACACATGCTACATTTGACGTAATGGGAAATTTTTCAATTTTATACCTTCCACTAGATATCCACGGTACTGACATCCATGGAAGTGATATTGTGTACACAAGAATGAGAAATACCTATTTGAGATACTTTAAGGTTAAACGCTAAAGGGTTAGAAAATAATGCGAATCATATACAACTGATATTTCACTCAGGCAATGCTCATAAAAAAAAAACGTCAAATTTTTACAACTGCGTTTTGTAAGCAATGAAGTTATAATGCATTGAATTTCTTAAAAAGGTATCATTCGGTCATTTTCAAAAACATTATCCGACGTCAGCCACCCGCAATTGGCACTAATGCTTCAGCTTTGTATGTTTGTTTTGAGTGTGACTTGCATTAATGTATCAACTCTATCGTCTCACAATTTCCTTTAACGCTTGTGTGTGTATGCGTGTGTGTAAAAACTAGTAGATTACTATGAATGCAGTATATTATACCGACGGGTATCAGCTCAATGTCGTATGTGTTATTTTATGAAATTGTAATATCTACTTTAAGATGTGTACTCGTATCTAAAATGGTTATTCGAATTTTATACAATTTTATATACGAGGTTGAATCAGAGTCCTGTCGATATACGATTTATTACAAATTATTAGTTAAATATCTTGATTTTTTTTTTATCAAAAATGACTTAACCCGTCGCAAGACCAACGACTTTTTTGGGTAATTTTGGACTATTACCCTATGTTAAAGGGTGATCGAAACTAGTAACAAAAATTGACTAATCAAGAGTACTTAGATACGCGCCACTGTGGCGCGCAGGGCGTTCGACGGGTTAAATAAATTTCTAAAATTGTGAACAGTGGAGAGTGGATCAACAATCCCTGTTCACGATGATATATTGAACATCAAACTTGAAAATTCCCTTTAAACATAAACGTCTTGATAACGTAAATAAAGTACGATTGTACCGAACACTGAATCTACTGAACAACGGCTAACCGATAGTGTCTTTTCCAACCTCGACATTGGAGGAATCATCGATGGTACCGATCAAAAAAATGAAGTACGATTCGAGCGTATGAAGTGACCAGCTATTTTGTTTGGATTGTACTGATCGTGGTTGTTGTACAGGCTCTGAAGAGGCGGGCGAGACGGCAGAGAAGCTCGCTACCCTCAACAGGAAGTGGCGCGAGTTACAACAGAAGGCGCGCGACCGGCAGTCCGAACTCGAGGACGCCTTGCGGGAAGCACAGAGGTAACTATAAAGCTGGATGCACAGCGTATGAACGCGAAAGATACCCTGTTAATTAATGTTGTAAGTGTGAAAGTTTGTGAGTGTGAGTGCGCGTGCAGTAGGTATAGTAAATATGCGGCTAGCTAGATCTCTAGAATAAGAGACAGGCAAATTTCATCTAGATTATTCTCAGTAAATAAAATTCTGAAATGTCTAGTGCTAGGTTTGGAGACATGAAAATTGGCATGGATATTCTTTATGCATCGTTAATGAAGATCACGATGTAATTTTTGCGAATTCCATACATCTGTATACGTGAGCTGCTAGCGCTCATTTGGTTTATATCGCAAGAATTTTAATATTACGTTTTCTTTTATGCTCCACGCAACCAGACAGACACCACTTCCCCCAAGAGGAGCGCGCCTCATTTTAAGAATCATCTGCTGGTCAATAAAATCGTCAACATACACAACCTCGCTGACTATTTTCGTCATTACAGCTTCAACGCGGAGATCGGCGATCTGCTGTCATGGTTGTCGGAAGTTGACGGCGTCATCGCCGCCTCCAAACCCGTCGGCGGTCTGCCCGAGACCGCGTCAGAACAGCTCGAGAGGTTTATGGCAAGTATCTGTCTCCCACAGAACAAATAGATGTGCATCCTTAAGCCGACTGATAGTGTCGCCCTTTATTTTATTGAGCAACAAATTATGGCAATGATAAATCATTTTCTTCCTGCTAAATTTCTCTATTGTGGCTTGCGATTTTCTCTGGATATCTTCGATTATTTAATCACAATATTTTTACCTAGCTTCTCCGCTACTAGCATTTTAGTAGCAGAGCAACAAGCTCAGAATATTGCAGTTCATTGATTTAGGGAAGTAAGGCTTGAACCAATCAACACCCTTGATTGTCGTTGAACTTTATCATCAGGTGACTTATTTTGCCTTCGCCCCATAAAACATCCTGTTCCCACAGGAGGTGTACAACGAAGTGGAAGCCAACCGGCCGAAGGTGGAAGCTGTACTGCAGCAGGGCCAGGAGTACCTGCGCCGCCAGGACAAGCCCAACCCCTCGTCGCAGCTCACGCAGAACCTCAAGAATCTCAAGTCGCGATGGGACAACATCACTGTGAGGTAAGGCAGATCCTGTCCTACTTTGAGGAGTTCATTTCGTATCTGGTTCGAAGGACCACTTTTATTCTTGACTAAATGACGAAACACATACGTATTTCTCGTTATCCCAATAATATGAAGAAAAACTCTAGATTTTGCCTAAAATTAACCTTTCTTCACACACAGGGCCTCAGACAAGAAGATAAAGCTGGAGATAGCACTTAAGGAGGCGACGGAGTTCCACGACGCGCTGCAAGCCTTCGTGGACTGGCTCACCTCAGCGGAGAAGACGCTCGGCTCTGCCAAACCAGTCTCCAGGGTTATGGAAACATTGCTAGGTCAGCACACATCAAACAATAAGTTTTGTTACACTTAGAGAGCTCCTGTTTTTTGGGAGAGGGGGGTTGAGTCGACCAAAGACACTAGGGTCTCGCTTTAGTTTTTTTATTTTATTTTATTATGAAGTGCTTTTATGGGAAATGGGGGCGTGCAGTCGGGAAAAATCCATTATAGTGGACTCTCACCTGCTAAAAAACCCGGTTCCACGGCCCCAACTCCCTGGAGTAGATACGGGAGGAGAAGGTTGGAGGAGTTTCTTATTTACCCGCAGAGTATTGCTTCAGTCATTTGGAAAGCCGGGATAGGAGCATGCATTCTCCTGTTATTTATGTGGGGTGATTGGGTCGCTTTTTTTGTTTTACCCCATTGTTTTCTTCCTTCATCGACCCTCATCCTTTACCATTCTAATTTCTAAGCGAGGTCCTATTTTATCTATATTCCTCCCCTTTCCCCAATGCAAACTCTTTTTTCATTGGCTGTAGCCAATTCAGGAGTTATCGAATGCCGTATTGTGTTTGGTAACCCTACTGTATCGATTTTCTTTTACAGTACAAATCGAAGAGCACAAATCCTTCCAAAAGGAGGTCTCAACCCACCGCGAGACCATGCTCCAGCTGGACAAGAAAGGCACGCACCTGAAGTACTTCAGCCAGAAGCAGGACGTGATCCTCATAAAGAACCTCCTGGTGTCCGTGCAGCATCGCTGGGAGCGCGTGGTCGCCAAGTGCGCCGAGAGGACCCGCGCGCTGGACCATGGAGTCAAGGAGGCCAGGGAGTTCAATGACATGTGGTCAGTGCTTTGGTATCAATACGATACAATACAACTCTTTATTGAACTAATACATAAGTAAGCAGTACGTAAACACGGGTATTAGAATTGTAAATGCCTTTCATGAAATGCTTTTGCATGAAGTGGATAAAGATCTTTGTTTAAGATGTTGAACATTAGTGAGATAATTGAGATAAAAATCTTATGTTTTAAATCAAAGCAATCGTTTGCCAACTGCTGAATTCTTTTACACTGAGATTGGTTTTTTGGAATCTTTTTTGTATTTTTTATTTTGATTCCAAATTTTTACTTTTTCAGTGCTGGTCTTATTTTTCTGGTTTTTCTGTGCATCCATATTACAGTTTGTATTTTCAATTTAGGTTTTACGGGATGACCGTGAAAGTAAAAGTTTGGAATTAAAATAAAAAATACAAAAAAGATTCCAAAAAACCAATCTTAATTTGATTGCTTAACAACGATATCTCTTGTCCGGGTGAGCGGTTAGTTCCAATGGAATGCCGAAAGTTTCTCGATGAGGGCTACGGTATAGATGTCGCTAGCGTCACTGCTTAAGTGGCTAAATAAGAAACAAACAAGCTGAGATATGTGGTGCATAGGGGAAATTCGTGTCTGTACCGTTGTCCAGCAGTGGTGTAGCGGTATAGCACGTGGCACGGAATGCCGAGGACCTGGGTTCGATTCCCAGTGCTGGTCTTATTTTTCTGGTTTTTCTGTGCATCTATATTTCAGTTTGTATTTTCAATTTTCTTTTACACTAATCCGAGCCGAAAAGTTGGCAAATTAAAAACAGCAACTGTGGGACAAAGCTTGAGTTCACGTAGGGATATCGATTGTATTGATCGATTCGGTTGGTGTAGTTGAAACTGTCGGTCGACGTCGACCAATCGATTCTACCGTGATGGCATCGAACGATGATCGATCGTTTGGTGTGGTAGCACCCATGCACTGCGTTATCACCTTAGTTATCCTTTTTGCAAACTATAACTTACTGTTTCTACAGGAACAACATGATGAACTGGCTGACGGATACAGAGAAGCAGCTGGACGATCTCAACGTAGAGACCACGGTCAACGACCCCGAAAAGATCAAGCAGAGGTCAGTCAAATCTAAGTCTACATTTACATTTGATTTTAACCAAATGAAACACTTTTTCTATTATTTTTTTTTGTGTCATGTTGACATTTGCCGAAGAAATCATAGAAAAATTCATTATGAAAGGTTCCACCCTGGTACGTGATCAGTTCAGTACATGGTTCATTTTCCTCGACTGTACAATAGCTTTTTTGTCTCATTTTTCAGGACACCTTTCTGTAAAAATGGCCGAATATTCTGAAACTGTTTTTTTTAATTATCTGGTAGAAATAAAGGAACTTTAAGAAATAGTCGAAAACGACATCAAAATCTAGAGCCCATTCGTCCAAAGTTCGATATCTGAACTGCTGAACCGATTTTGATAAAACATGTCTAAGAACCAGTGTTAAAAAACCTGCTTTCAAATAAAAAATCGCATTCAAATCGGTTTACTCGTTTAAAAGCTACGGTGCCTCAGACAGACAGACAGACACACATAGCGGTCAAATGAGGCGATTGAAGACTTTTTACGGGGACAAAGCTTCTGCCATAAGTTAGAGCAGTACGGCGTATCTTAACCAGTCCCTATTTGTCACCACAGGTTATCGAAGCACCGTGAGTTCCAAAAGGCCCTGGCCGGGAAGCAGCCGAGCTACGATCAGACCATGAAGGTCGGAAAGCAGCTCAAGGACAAAGCGCCGAAGGGAGACGAGCCAGCGTTGAGGAATATGCTGCAAGACCTGAAGACCAAGTGGACCACGGTCTGCTCCAAGGCTGTCGATAGGTAATATTTGCTTTATGACTTTTAGTTTTATTTTTACAGAACACGAAGAAAACAACGGAAATAGCTGGAGTTGGAAATCGAGTTAAGACCCTCATCATTTCATTATTCGCGTTAGTTTAGCATATATATATGTCGTAAGATAGGACTTAGAGAGCCGGGATCCGACCGTAACATGATCAATGTGGGCATAACAAGTGGGATTCGGGCAGAGAATGAAACTATTTTGAAGAACTAACAAAAGCACTAATTGTGGTCAAGATAAAACCAAAACAATACGACAGTCGTTCACTGAAATCTTAGAAATGCAGCTATCGCTTCTTGACTCCTACAAGGCTAAAAGTTTTATGGTAAAAAATATTAAATACTTTATTGAAAGATTTTTTCAATTTTTTTTAGAAAAACAGCCTTTTATCTTGACGACATTGTAAAAGTGGCGAGATCATTGTGGCCTTCTAAGGGGGAGGCCTTTGTTCAACAGTGGACGCCTTCCAGCGAATGATGGTAATGACTTATATGATTGTTCCCAGGCAACGCAAGCTAGAGGAGGCTCTGCTCTACTCCGGCCAGTTCAAGGACGCCATGTCCGCCTTGCTGGAGTGGCTGAAGAAACAGCAGCATCAGCTGGCAGCTGATTCTCCTGTCCATGGAGATCTGGACACTGTCATGGCGCTCATTGAACAGCATAAGGTTAGTAAAAGTTGTTAGACAGTGGACAGTGGTTAAATTTCGATCTTTCATGATTTCAGTGATGTTGATGGTGATGATGATGAAGTTGATAGTGATGATGATGATAGTGGTGGTGCTGGTGGTGGTGATGATGATATTGATGGAGATGATGATGATGGAGTTGATAGTGATGATGTTCATGATGATGATGATAGTGGTGGTGGTGGTGATGAATATTAAAATATGCATTTTGTTTTAGCAATTCGAAGAGGACTTGCACTCTCGCGAACAACAGATGCAGTCTGTGTTGAAGACCGGAAAAGATCTAGAGGCCACGGTATGAATACCTTCTGTGCATTATTATATAGTCTATGGTATTATTATAAAGCGCTGAAATTATTTACCTACAAATTATAGTTAAAAGAAAAGGCGTTTAGTTTTCAGAAACTTTTTACGTAAGTCTTGAAAAAAGTTTTCATCGAAGACATACAAAGGTTTAACCGTTAAGTACAGTCAAGTGTAAAAAAAGTATCTATTCGAACCACTCAAAAATATGAGAAACAGAGCCTGTGGTACTTATTTTTGAAACTTTGAATAAGTTCATATTTTTACACTTGACTGTACATAAGGTTATCTTGTCAACTTACTTGCAATGGCATTAATTAATAAGAAATAAGAACAAAAAATATATATAACTAGTGATTTTTCGTCGCTACCCTAAAATCACGAAACACCGCACTCTCCGGGCAGATGTCGGAGCGCAGGAACATCTCTTGGCGCTTGACAGGCACTAAAAACTACAGGCACTAAATACTACAGGTACTAAACATGAATGATTGTTACCAGGTGCCTCGCGAGGACGCCGCCAGCATCCGGCAGCAGTGCAGCGAGCTGAAGCAGGCCTGGGACTCCGTGCAGACCCTCAGCGAGAAGAAGGCGCATCGGCTAGAGACCGCGCTCAAGGAGGTGAGAGAACCTTATCACTTCTCATGCGCGAATTATTCGTATTTGCAGTGGATGTGGACGGCATTCTTTTTTACGCTCTAGCGCGTAATCTTAGCAGTACTGTATACTGTATAAAAGTAGTAGTAACTGTATGAAAAAAGTCACAAGTGACAAAAAAATAGGAATACTTTTTTCTTCGTCCAAATCAATAGCGCTTATGATTCTGAGGAAGAATAATCGAACTTACCTAATTCTTAAAAAAAAAATTAAAGGGCACACTTAAAATTAAAAAAATTTTCTACATTTCGTTTAAAAACTAAGCAATTCTTGTAATCTGTTAAAGAAATAGCAATGCATGATCTTGCAATTTTAGTCAATTTTAATTTTCCACCTTCAAAAACAAATACTTAACCAATTCTAAATTTCTAGGCTGAAAAACTCCACAAATCAGTGAACATGCTGCTCGAATGGCTCTCCGACGCCGAAACCAAACTGCGCTTCTCCGGGCAACTTCCGGAAGGAGACCAAGAGACGCAACAGCAGATCAGAGACCACGAGCGATTCATCAGGGAGCTGAAGGAGAAACAGAGGGATAAGGACGACACGATCACGCTCGCTCACTCTATACTGGGCAAGGCGCATCCCGACGCCGTGACGGTTATAAAACACTGGATCACCATCATACAGAGTCGATGGGATGAGGTAAGGAACTGGATTTTTTTTCTTATTGAATAAGCTAGTGTCGTAAAACATTTTAATTAGTCTATCAGTTAGCATATCACAAATTATGGACACTTTTTTTGTCCATAAATCTAAAAACAAAGATGAAGCGCGGCAACAGTCACTCCTTAATACAAAGTGTACGTAAGAATGACTTCACACAGAACTGGCTATAACTTCAAAACAAAGTAAACTAATTCATTTTTCCTTTAATTTTTTTGTAGTCTATTTCTTTTGGAAAATGCGATTTAGTCTCAGCCTGTCTCACCGAAGCTCTTTCGGTCAGAATTTTATATTACACATTACATATATATATATGGATATTTAATTGCTCAAAAATTAGTATCTGAAATAAATAATTTCATTTTCATTTTAATTTTCTTCTTTAATACATTTTCGTAAGAAAACAGATTTATTGCATTTCCTATCTTCCGTTCTCTATAATTAATCAAAATTCTTATCATATTCTTAGATAAATCATATCTTTCAGATATCATTTCTACTTTTAAGTCGCAATTCTCTGATTTCAAATGTAATCCTAAGATAATGCACGCGATTTGTAAATTCAAGTGTCTTTGTGAAAATGAGTGAGAAATTCAAAACGCGTAAAACCATGGTGTCCATAATGCCGGTTATTAGAATCTTTAGTAGGGTCACACCGGGACAGGTAACATCCTTACTAAGTGTTACAAATACGGAAATAAATGTGTCTCTTACCTGTCCATACCTAAACTTGAATACAAATGTACGTACGGTCAGGCACTTTTATTCATGAGCCGCCATGCAATTGGTTCCAATGGAAAATCTTAATGACTTTTCCTTTGAAAAGGTTCCATGGTGCCTCATGTATTAAAGTCCTTGACCGTACAATATTGTCAGTGGAAAGGTAAAATCGCTAAAGCGCCATATACCAAAGTGATGCTTTAGCGATTTCATCATTCACTGACGCTATGTAGATGACTGGATAGCCCAGTGATTAGAGAATATGACTATTTACGAAGCATGAGGTCTCGTGTTCGATGCCCGGTCGGGGCAGATATTTGTATGAAAAAACATTAGCTCTCCTTGCATTCGGATAAAAATACGAATGTTTGTTCTTAAGTCCTGGTAAATGTTTTTAAGTATATATCTATTTATTTAAGTATGTTTATCAGTGGCCTGGCACCCATAATACAAGCTTTCCTTGCTTTCGGATTTTTGTTTTGCCGTTGGGCGACGAAAATCTCAAATTTATTATTCTGTGCTCCAGTCTAATTACTGTGCCGCTATTTCCGCACTAGTGACACGGTAAATAAAATGGCGGACTTTATTTCCAGAACAATACAGGTCCAACTATAAAAAAGGTATATTAGGTACAATAAAATTAAAAAAACTAAAACTATAATAAATCTAAAAATGGACCCTGCGGCATGGTACCAAAGATGCTGGCAGCATTTCCCCGCTGGATCGCAAGACTGATGCGTTGAGCGAGGAAACTGCCAGCTCTTCGGTCTCCTGTGGTATCTCTGAGTCTCTTTGATAGATCTTTGAAGAGACTCAGAGCGCCAGGGCCCACGGACCAAGGGTCTCGACGCCGAAAGGTACAAAATCATATTCGGCACCGAGACCACTGCTGCTGCTGCTGCCCTTATTGATGTTCGGTGGAGATGAGACGGGGCCAGTGTGTCAACACAAGTTGCATCCCACACTAGCACACGTCCCATACTCCACGGAATCAGACGGTAAATTAGACTTCAGTGCACAGATGAATGAGAAAGGCCGCCGTCCTTTTTCCAGATCTGTGCATTTAGTCTAATACCATGTCGCTTTAGCAGGAAAAAAGTGAAATGGTAATTAGAAGGGTGCACAGAAGAATGAGAGTGGTCGAGTAGTAGTTAATTTTGAGGTTATTGTTATTGATGATGTGTGCAGGTGTGGCAGTGGGCGATGCAGCGCGGCGGCAAGCTGGAGGCGCACATGCAGAGCCTGAAAGACCTGGACTCTGTGCTGGAGGAACTCATCCAGTGGCTCATGGGGCTCGAGAACACACTGCTCTGTAAGTCACATGTAACCTTCCCAGGCGTGGGTGTCTCTAATGTCTTAAAATGTAAACAATACGAACAAAAAATAATTTTCGAATTGGTTCATAAATCTCGGAGTTCTGGGGTAAAAACATTAAAATTAACAACTTAACCTCCTCTTTTTTTTGAAATCAGTTAGAAATATAGTATTAGACAAGACACATTAATGATTTCAATTCAAGACACAACTGAAATAACTAAAACTTTTTTTTTTTGCTGAGTGGTGTTTTTTGGACTGAGAGCTTTTCGGCACTATTGTTCGTAACGTAATATGTATTTTATTTTCTTTTGTTTTTCCCAAATACATAGTTATTTCTTTCGACATTAGTCGCGCAAAAGCCAAATGACTAACCAATCATGTCAAATATATTACTGATCAAATCTTATGGTAATATTTAATATATTATGTTTGTCCGTTAGCATTGGAAGCCGAGCCTCTACCAGAGTCTATCGAGCTACTGGAGGGTCTGATCGAAGACCACAAAGAGTTGATGGAGCACGCGCAGAAGCGACAGACAGAAGTCGACCGCGTCTGCAAAGCTTACCAGGTAATAAAAAAATACTTGTTATTTTTTTTAGTGTCCGATGAAGCTTTCAGCTTCGGAGAGTTCCGATGAATTCCGTTTTAGTTTCGATCTCGACAGAAAATATTAATTCTAGGGTTCATATAGTGTTGTCGCGTTTCGGAGAAATGAGGTTTTCTGTGACATCAAATGGCGCTAGCATCGCGAAGTCCGTTTAACAACTTTGAAAGAAAGAAAGAAAATATTTATTCGTGACAACATGGTAAGAATAGATAAAAACAAAAAAAATGGGTATGCATGTCACGAAATGGTCCCAAATCAGTAATCTCTGCCGGTCTTGCGAACGGGAACTTTGGGACCATCTGGTCATCATACATTAAAAAAGTATACAGTTAAATAAAGTGAGACCGATATAATTTTCAGTTAAAAATACATTCCAGTTTAAATAATAAAAAGAAACACTAACATTACAGTGAGGGTTGGGTTTTTTTATAACGGCAACACTTCTTACGTATTTTTTCTAACCTGACGGTCCTCACGATACTAACGCCATCTAGCGATATTTCTAGATATATATTGATTGGTTACAATCACAAAAGTGACGCAAATGTCAAATTTATCAAGAGAACAACACGGGACAAGCGCCAACTAACCTGTCACAGTTTAATCTTCAGCATTAAGTTTTGAGGACACTTTTAATACGGCCTTCTTCAACTTATTACACTATGTATCTATGGCTACGTGCGCACAATGCGACTTTAGTTGACAACTGCGCGATTTTAGGTTTAGCGTGCCGTCTCTTTCTCAATAGATGGTTTGAAGAGGGACAGCGCGTTGAAACCGCACGGTTAACCATATAGTTCTTGTCTATAACTTATGCCATACCTACAGGTCAAGAGTCAAAGTCAAGGAAGGGACTCAACACCGCGCAAAGTCTCAGCCAAATCTGCCACCAAAGGAGCACCTGGGTTTGTATACATTAGAAAAACATTTTTTTTCTTATTAGTTACTTTATGTTCCATTATTTCATTTGTATGTTTCGTCTCTTTCACGTTCACGCACGGGCACCGCCATCTTGTGACGTCATTGCATGGTGTGACCGCTTGAAAACATGTGTTGCCACACAAAAAATAGTCGGGGATCCCAGCACGATCTTAACAGGGAGAGATCTGTGTCGCCCGATTATTATGGCTCTAGGCGTTACAGGTGCGTTCATTTTTTTACGTTATTATCTAAGTTTTCTTTTAACTTTACGTTTTTTTTTTAATTTTGCTGAAATTCTCACATTAATTTTGATATTACCTATATTATAACTTAATTTTTTCTTTGTGGATTTTTTATTTTATTTTGAATTTGTAATTGTTGTCCAAATGTGTCATGGTGTAAATAACCTTCATGTGCTTTTAAATGTCATTGTTTCGGTGTCAGAAGACGAAAAAAAAATGTTTTCGTTCTCTGACGTCGTAACCACGCAACCTAACGTCGTCTCGCTTTAACACACATAAATGTCGCTTTCTGTCTCATCTCACGCTTCGTCGGGGCAGGTCCAGGATTCACCCTCGAAGTAGGAGAGGAAGGTTTGATTTTTTTATCATTTGTAGTTATTTTTGAAGCTTGTATGTTGTTTTTAAACAGCCTTGTCGTTTTTTATTTTAATTCTGTTGTTCTGGCATGACGAGTGCAATTTAAAATTACTATGGGTATCAAATAAAAAACCCCATGGTTTTATATTTATGTTAGTTTTTGTTATTGCTTATTTACATATTTACCAACAGCTTCTATGTATCGATTTAATTTACTTTAACTTCCTTGTGAAAGTAGAGTTTATTTGTTATTAATTTAATTGCCTTCATCTTCATACTTCATCTTTACTTTTTCCATAAAAACTTTTTTTTTTCATAAAATGTTATATACTAGTTTTTCCCGCGACTTCATCTGCAAAAAATTGCTTTACCAATTGCTCTTCTGCAGGAATTGTGCAATTTTCCGGTATCAAAACTATCCTATGTTCTTCTGAGGGTTTCAAACTATGTACCTCCATACCAAATTTCAACTAAATCGGTTCAGCAGTTTGAAAGTGAAGAGGTAAAAGACACATAGGCTTACTTTCGTTCGCAATTATAATAGGTTTTAGTGAGAAAGTAAGGATAGTCTCTTTTCAAATAGAAAATTGTACATAATTCATATTAGTACCTATCTCTTAATTTGTTTTTGTGTGTATCGAATCGATTATATCGCACTGGTGAGCAAAAGTTACTGATCACTTTCTGACAAAGCTGTATGAAAAGTATTCCTCACTTTAAGTGATACGAGTATCAGAATAGATAACATATTCTACAATTTCTCAAAACACTGCTTTTATAATAGACCGCACATTGGCTTCATATTTAGTTGTTTAATATTAGTGTGCTTTGGGCTTACTGCATGTTTGGAAAAAAGGGCTGTCAATCACAAAATAAAAGTAAAGAAACGCCTTTACCCTTCTAAATATACTAACACGTTATGGAAATGGTAAAATAATTAGCATAAAAACACTTCGAACTATTACTCAATTCAACAAGAAAAAGTCTACCGGTCCTTACTTCGTTCGCGTCCTCTTTTTCTTCTAATAGTTTCTTATTGTACAATACCTAATTCACATGCGGTGGAAGACGTCACAGTATTCTAACACAACTAACCTAAATTAATTATCACGACTGCCAACATACAGCTCACGACTAACAGTGTTGCCAACCTAACACGCACCAACTATAACAGTGTTACCTTATTTATGACCTTTTATCGATGATGCTTTATTTAAAAAAACTAGAGAATCGTATACACTTAATCATTTTTTTTTCTAGTTAGACATTTTGATTTAATTTGAAAAGGCAGACATTATTGACTGACATTTATAAACCAAGTTTTTTTAAATAATGATTCGATAAACTCTTCGGTATAAAATGATCGGTTTTCGCTTATTTCGGACAGTATTCACGTAAATATTAGAAAATATGGTAATAGAATCGTCAACGTTTTTAGCAGTAAAAGAGTTGGTATTATTTATTTTTCATCTTCCATTATTTATAATCAAAAAAGTCCAATTAACCTAAAAGCTCACGTAATCATAGACAAAGTTAGTGAGTGACTAATAAATCAATATTGGCCCAACATTCGGGTACTGACGATGGACCACAGATTATTCAATCTCAACTATTTACTCATAGTTTACCCGCCTGTTACCATTCTGTTGAGTTCCTGCTATCTTATGTTGCAGAAATCTACGATGCCGTCCCTGTTTATTTTGTTCAATTAAACAGAGACGGCACCACATATCTGATATATGCGATATATGTCACATAAACTTAACGTAGACTAGTGAAAGTTCCGTAGTCTCACAATATCAAAAAAACCGTTGTCCGCGATTTCGTAAACACAAAATTCGTTTATAGCTATTCCGCGGGAACTATGCAATTTTCCGGGATAAAAAGTATCCTGTGTGTTAATCCAGGTTATAAATATAAACTATCAGTGTGATTCAAATCCGTCGAACCGTTATTGCGTGATTGAGTAACACTCTTAACATCTTCACAAACTTTCTCACTTAGTAGGACAGTATAGGGTAGGGTAGGGTAGAATAGAATAGGGTAGGGTCGGATAGGATAGGATATACTGTGAAAGCGCATCGATAATGGTCACATAAGGTATACAACGGCAGCTCCCTAACGGTGTGAACTCATGATGACGTGTGTTTAGTCGCGTGAGTCCCGGACGCGAGACGCCCGACCGCCACCTGCCGCACTACGGCCCGCGGTTCCCGCCGAGGGGCAGGTAAGACAGAGACAGACATATGATCCGTCACTTACACACCTACACGTGCGTATAGAATTGAATCTAGCGTTACTTTGCGAAGGTTAATGCAGAACTAAACAAGACATCAAAAATATCCACAAGTTTATGCTGCTACGCTAACCATAAGGTTGATGTATGCGATGTATGCATATTTGACACTATGACTTTATCTATACTTGGTTTGGATAGGTATAACTAAATGTAAACAAAACAACGTCAAATGGTGTCTTAAATATTGAAATTCTCCCATTGATCTATCTAAACATTTACATTTCTGTATTGAAATACACTAGTCTAGTTTGTATTACAATGATAAATAAGTAAAATGTTAAAATCCTTGAATGTTTCAAATCTGGCAGCTTAAGTTTGTTTACATTTAGGCTAATACCTATCCAAACCAAGTATAGATAATTATACATGCCCTCGGCCGTATACAATAACACCATCGCGGTTGACGTGTTTTATGTAATGGTGAACTGTGACGTCACTTGATTTCAAACTCAATTTATTTAAGTACCTACTTGTTTCAAAGCAATTTTTATAGTTGGGTTTTGGAATCGTTTCAATCCCCCAACAAAAAATGTATAGTTTCGGATTAGCAAGGTCATTAATAGAAACCTTCACAAAGTAACATCTAATTCAATTAATCAAATTTCAGTAGTATCTAGAATCTAGGTGGAACTATTAACTATAACGTTTTAAACTTTCGTGATTCTCACTCATAGTCAAAATCACAGTCACTCACATAGTGACTCATAGTCAGTCTACTCGTGACCACGGCAACTGTAACGTTGCCGAAACGTCGAGGTAAATATTACTCGTGTAAAAATAGCGTGATAGGAACTATTAACTGTCTACACAAAACAACACATGTGGAGAAACTCCTAGAGTCACACGTACACATGTACACACTTCCAATACTTTTGATGACGACCGTAAGTATAATAACTACTCAAACAATATATAAATGTAAACATATTATGCCTAACGCAAATTTAATGACTGTTGCCTATTTTAAAAACTTTTCATAATATACTAGTCAAAAGAAAAAAGAAGACATGTAGTTTCATTGGTAAAATGAAAATACTGATAAATATAATTCTTTATAACATTCCGTGTCTAAAAACACAGTACAAATACTTTTCATTCAATTAAATATATTCAGATAAAAACGTAAACCTATTTTTGACTCCATTTTACCTTATTTCTTTTGGCTGGTATGTAAAACATTTTTTATCTGTTAATTTCATGTGTTTTTTATGTACAACAAAGAGTTATACAATTTACAAAATTAGGTAGGTACCTATACATTATAATGCTTTCCTGGGCTGTGTGCCAGTGTTAATAGATATAGCTTGGGCCTTGTATTGATGTTATTTATTCTAGTTTGTGTGGCAGCCCTATTGCTGAATTGCGTTTTTTTTGTTGTTTTTGTTATCATACTTTTTTTATGTTGCACGTAAACATTAAATATCGTTAAAAGGTAATAACGATATCATTCGATTAGTATTTCATTTAAATGTTAGATGAAAATATCAGATTTAGGGGCTGTTTCACCATCCATTGATTAGCGTTAACCGATGGTTAAATATGATGCTGTCTCCGTCTTTTCGAACAAAACAAATAGTGACGCCATCACACCTAACCGCCAGTTAACACTAATCAATGGATGGTGAAACAGCCCATTACTGGTATTTTTTCACCATCTGCTGACTCGAATATATGACAAGCTAGTCGCGATATTTAGCAACCGGCCCGTCAGTGTTTCATGTTAATTTCAAAGTCAAAGTCAAAATATCTTTTTAATTTTAGGCTATAACAAGCACTTTAATATCAAAAAATATATCACTGGTTCGGGTAAACCTGTTGAGTAGAATCCGGCAAGAAACTCAAATTTTATCTAGATACTCACAAAAATGGCCCTGACAGACAGACGGACAACACAGTGCTCCTATATTGATTCCTTTTTCTTTTTGGGCTACGTAACCCTTAAATACCGTCTAATACACTGGTCGTCACACTTTCATGATCAAGGGCCACATTAGACCAAGTGAGTGATTACTGTGAGCCACACACTTGAATTGGCAGCTGTACGACCCGCGGACCTGCAGACCCGCTATTAGTTATCTTCGTATTTAAGGGGCTGTTTCACCATCCATTGATTAGTGTTAACTGACGGTTAAATGTTATGCCGTCTCCGTCTATTCGAACAAAACAGATAGAGACGGCATCACATTTAACCGTCCGTTAACACTAATAAATGGATGGTGAAACAGCCCCTTAATCTCTTTTGAAAGCCATTACCTATTAAAGTCGTTGCATATGTCGCGGGTCACAAACATCGGCCGCGAGCCGCAATTTGACGACAACTGATCTAATATCATTAAAAAAGCCGTGGTGACCTAGTGGTTTGGCCTAATGCCTCTCAAGGATCGTGGGTTCAAGCCCCGGCTCGCACATCTGAATTCTTCGCAATTCATGTGCGGAATTACATTTGAAATCTGCCACGAGCTTTGCGGTGAAGGAAAACATCGTGAGGAAACCTGCACAATCCTGCGAAGCAATTCAATGGTGTGTGAAGTTCCTAATCCGCACTGGGCCCGCGTGGGAACTACGGCTCAAGCCCTCTCATTCTGAGAGAAGGCCTGTGCCCAGCAGTGGGACGTATATAGGTTGGGATGATGGTCTAACATCAATTATTGTAAAAACAGCAAAGGCGCAGAACCGGAGTTCCGTTCGCCGCGCGTGCGTCAACTGTGGGACAAGTGGCGCACCGTGTGGCTGCTGGCGTGGGAGCGACAGAGACGGCTGCACGAGCGTCTCGCTCACCTCAAGGAGTTGCAGCGGGTGTCTAACTTCAGCTGGGACGACTGGAGGAAGCGGGTAAGAAGATTTGATAAGTACAGCTGGAATTCTATATCAAAAATACTTTAGAACCATGTGAAAATTAAAAAAACTTAACTCATCTTCGTCGTCACATTTTTTTATGAATGGGCTGTAGTTTGATGACATTTTTAAATATTTTTAGAGGTCCTGCACTTTTAAATGTACCCATGAGAATCATACAATGTTGAAAAAACAAAGCAGCCGAGAAAGACTTGGGCCAGGAATAAATCTCGTCAATCCGTTATACGTGTCACCATAAATATACAGGTATTTTTAAAACAGATTTACAACGTCATTTTATTTGCAGTTCCTCAAATTCATGAACCACAAGAAGTCCCGTCTGACGGACCTGTTCCGAAAGATGGACAAGGACAACAACGGGCTCATACCGCGGAACGAGTTTATCGACGGAATCATCAACACCAGTGAGTGTACTGTTTAATAACTGCGCCATCTGTTTAGTTTGGATAGGTATTTAACTAAGGGGCTGTTTCACCATCCATTGATTAGTGTTAACTGGCGGTTAGGTGTGATGCCGTCTCTATTTGTTTTGTTCGAATAGACGGAGACGGCATCACATTTAACCGTCGGTTAACGCTAATCAATGGATGGTGAAACAGCCCCTTAATGTAAACAAACTTCAGCTGCCAATTTGGTACATTCAAGGATTTTAAACATTTTTTAAATATTCTTTATTGCACACCACGAACAGTACAAACAGTGTATAATGTACCTAAACTCAAAATCAGGGTAGACAATAGGCGGTCTTATCGCTTAAAAGTGATCTCTTCTAGACAACCATTTGGGCACAAGATCTTATCATTATGTCGCAAGTAGGTGGCGGAAACAGAAACAAAAAACAAGAACCAACAAAAATCATTAATATTAATTAACTAGCTGGTGCCTGCGGCTTCGCCCCCGGTGTAGTTTTTTTTTTTAATCTTCTTTTATAAGAACCTTCTCCTGACAATAGCAAACACACAAAAAAAGAAATAGAGAAATGGGTTCACGCGTGATGCCGTGACCAAGGGAAAGGGATTCATTTTTATATATTAAGAAGATTATTAATATTATTTCACCTACTTATCTATCATTGTAATACAAACTAGACTAGTGCATTTCAAAACAGACATGTAAATGTTTAGATAGTTTAATGGGGGTATTGCAATATTTAAGACACCAATTGGCATTGTTTTGTTTACATTAAATTAAATACTTATCCAAACCAAGTATAGGCACGTTTGATGAGTTTATAAGTATTTATCCGTTGTCTAGCCATAACACAAACTTTGCTTAATTTTGAACTAGGTCAATTGGCGTCGAGTGTCCTGTGATATTTATGTGTTTATTGTTTGTGTGTAGAATTCGACACCTCTCGACTGGAGATGGGAGCTGTTGCCGACTTGTTCGATCGCAACGGCGGCGGCCTCATCGACTGGGAAGAGTTCATTGCGGCGCTGCGACCCGACTGGGTAAACTACCTAAAACCTAAAGCCCTTTAAGAACCTTTGTACACTGCGTTTTTTAAACGCGCTGTCGACGCGTGCAGTCCGCTTCCCCAATGGGCACACTGGGCACGTGCCCAGGGCCCCGCGATGGATTGGGGCCCCCTAGTCCCTACTCCATTACCAAACGATAACCGAAAGCTAAATAGTGCTTTATTATGGTCACATGGGCCCCATTATATCCTAATGTGCCCAGGGCCTCTAATAGGTGAAAGACGGCCCTGGACGCGCGTTGTAGTCTACGCTAGCTGGCGCGGGTAGGTACACTTCGCGGGCGATTGCCCGCGTGTAGGCGACTGGGTCTATTTTTTTCTTGATTGTATGTACTTACGTTATCATGCAAACTAAACGAACCTAAATTCAAAGTCAGTCTTCGCTGGAAGTGGGTCAAATTTGGAAAAAATAAATACAACATACTTTGCACTTCTAGATCAAGATTATAGTAACTCAAAATAATCTACTATTATAATTTCGACCTTACAGAAATTGAATGAAGTCTAAGTCAAAATGGGCTATTATTTTTTGTTATACACGATTTGATTACAGAGAGACAAAGTGACAGTAGGTACAAGTACAGCCACAAAAGAAGCTTTTAATAAAAAATCCATTTGGACAAAAACCTATTTCTGTGTCAATTCTTACTAGTCACTGTTTAAGTATTTTTGCAATATTTATATCAAATGGTGGTCTAGATAACCTGCCATCAGATCAAGCGCATGCTTCGTATAATCTAATCTTATCGGGTTACGATCGGATCGAATTGCATTTAGTCATTGGATTCGCGAGTGTTGGTAGCATCCGTGCGATCTTAGTCTCATAGGTAGGTATTTTGTGAATAAGGAGTGTTATATAATTATAATTAAGTCCCTTACTTTAGTGATAACTTCTTAATTTACTTGTATAATGAACCAATTAAGTGAGAACTTTGAAATTTTTGTGAGTCTTACATCTTAAAAAATCTTGTAAGTGAAAATGGCTTTTGCTGTTTTAGGCTGGGCAAATGACAAAGAATATTACAATGGTGCTCAAAGGAATTTCTATATATTAACAATTGTTAAGTACTTCTCTACTTAACAATATTAATATGCTGAATCTTTATCCAGCAGGTAGTCGCCTAATCGGATGTCAGATTGATACTAAAAACCGACAGTCCGCAATTAAAGTCAGCTGCCAGACAAACACCGAAAGCGGCAGTCCGCGCCTGGTGTCAGATTCCATACTAACACTAAAAGCGGTAGTCCGATGTCAGATTCCATACTAACACCAAAAGCGGTAGTCCGCGCCTGATGTCAGATTCTATCATCATCCCAGCCTATATACGTCCCACTGCTGGGCACAGGCCTCCTCTCAGAACAAGAGATTCTATACTAACACTAAAAGCGGTAGTCCGCGCGAGATGTCAGATTACATACTAACACTAAAAGCGGCAGTACCTACGCGACCGATGTCAGCTACTGGCTCGACACTAACGCAGCAGCGGCAGACCGACAACAGCTGCCACACTGACACTAAAAGCGGCAGTCCAGGGCAGTTCACACCTGACATCAGATGTCAAAAGTATCCAAAAGCGGTCTAGCACGTGGCTTGTCCGCAGGTGGAGCGCCGCGGGCCGCCGACGGACGCGGACAAGATCCACGATGAGGTGAAGCGGCTCGTGATGCTGTGCACGTGCCGGCAGAAGTTCCGCGTCTTCCAGGTCGGCGAGGGCAAGTACCGGGTGAGTACACGACCTTCATTTACTACGTGACAGTACCAACTACCGGGTAAGTGCTAGAGTTGTGGATAACGCTCATTTCCAAAGTCTTAAAGACTCGACTATATTTGAGAATTGAATCGGCTTATTTTATGCATATGGATGCAAGAAACCGTTTTTGCGGCTTTTGAGTCGTTAAGCCTTTAGGTTTCGAGTCTTTAAGCCTCGAAATGAGCATTTTTCACAACACTAGTAAGTGCACATTCATTATAATAACTAGGTAACCTTAGGTAACAGAATGATTACGCGAATTTTAGTGTGTATACTTACTATGGTCTGAATAATAGACCCCAACAAACCTTATTTATACTTAGTCAATTATCTATCATTTATTCTAGTTAAGCTCTTAATTTTAGGGGCTGTTTCACCACTCATTGATTAATTTTATTTGGCAGTTAAATGTGATGCCTTCTCCGTCTATTCGAACAAAACAAACAGAGTCAGTTAACACTAATCAATGGATGGTGAAACAGGGTGTTAATCTTCTATTGTACCTATGCAATCTACATTGATATAAAAAAGAGATAAACTTTGTGTTTGTATGGTTGCTTTTTTGTTCGTTTATCTTCTTATGCGGAGCAACCAGTGTGTGCAACTATTGCACTAGATCTACTTTTAAAATGGAAAACTATACGCCATCCCTGATCGGCTGGCGATAATACACAAGAAAATGTCTAGAATACAGGCAGCGAGAGCGAGCGAGCACCGTTTGTGAGCATTCCTGCTAATCAGCTTCATTTTGGGGGCAGCCCACCCCCCTAACACTATAGCTAGCTCCACCAGAGTTGAAGTGTACACACACAGCTACAAAAAGAACTGATTGCACAAAAGGAGAATGAATGAGTAAATGTCAAAATCCTGCTGTCATTCATTACACTGTTCTTGTGTGCGTGACCTCAACTCTGGTGGAACATAGGTGGAGCTAGCTATACGCTGTATGTATGCATACAATTCAATGCACGTAAAAAAGACCTGGCGATATACCTGCGCAGTGAGCGAATTACGGACCAACTTGGCGGCGGAGCAGTGGGGGACGCGGGAGGGGGTGCAGGAGCCCGTCACGCCATTGGCTTGTTAGTTGTCAGATGCGCAAACGTATCCCCTCCACTAGCCACCCAGAGCTCTTTTTACGTGCGTTGACTTGTACACTGGCTTGGTTTGGTCTAACGCTACTTGTCCCCATCCCCAACAGTTCGGCGACTCCCAGAAGCTGCGCCTGGTCCGTATCCTGCGCTCCACCGTGATGGTGCGTGTGGGCGGCGGCTGGGTGGCCCTGGACGAGTTCCTCGTCAAGAACGACCCCTGCCGAGGTACGTACACTGTACTGGGGTTTCCTGGGGGTCCATGGGGGGTCGTGGTTTTCGTAGCGGCCGGGAAATGGATTAGTGAGTTCGACAGCCGTTTCTCGTGTTACGAAAATCTAAGGATAATATTCATGGACTAAATCCAATTTAAAAAAAGCAAAAAAAAACAAGTGCAGTGATATACGCATCAGCTCTAAGAGCTGCTAGTGTATTATTTGGGTAATAATAGTAATATTAATTCTGCGACCACCCATTTTTATCTATCTACCTTTAAATTAAACGAGCAATTATTTTGTATACATTTCGGGGATCTCGGAAACGGCTCCAATGATTTCGATGAAATTTGGTATGTACCTAGGGGTTTTCGGGGATGAAAAGTCGATTTAGCTTAGTCTTGTCTCTGGGAAAACGCTTGTTATCGAGTTTTAGCCCGAGCGACGCTCGGTCGTCCAGGTACTTTATATTAGTAGTAGATTTTCGTAGCACAAGAAAAACGGAGATTGAAACGCTTCAGATCCTCATCCGAATATCAGACAGTTCCCGAGAATTTCGTCGGCTAACTAACCTTTACACATTATTCCCAATAGGAATAAAAAAATTAAATTCAGCGCGAAATATTCGTTAGATGTATATTCTTAGTGATGAAATGAATGATTTAAATATGAATCTACAATCTTCCATATCGACGGTGAAGTACCAATACCTCCTAACTGATAAATCTCGAACATTCAACTTAGGAGGTTAGGTTACGGGTGCTAAGGTCCTCAATTGCATGTCAACTTCACCGCCGATAGGCGACTGACTTTAGCAGCAGACCACAAATGGCTTTATATTAATATTAAATTAACGTTTAAAAAAAGATTTGTAAATGTCATCCTCTAATCTAATCCCGCTAAGACAAGTTTAGTTAAAAAAAAAAACAATAATTAACTTGAATTAGCTTATTTTAATTAATTAACATAATCCCATAGCCCATATGCCGCCACGAAAATCACGAGCCATTTTATTGTGTACATCAAGTTAACCCTTAAATTGTCAAAATTTAAAGAAGTCCATGGTTCAAAACTCGTCGTTACCTTGTTGTAACAAAAAAAATACAAAAAGGTAGGCTTGAATCATGTCCATTCTGGTGCACATTGTCAATTTAAGGAGAACTGATATGATGAATATATTTAATGATGAAATTAATAATTTTGTTTCGAGTTTCGCAGTATACAAAGGTATATTTATTAAAAACTCAGGTATAATTTTTTGTACATTTCCTGGGCCATCATGTTCATTTGATTTTTTAATTTATTTAGCTCAATCAAATATTCAGATGAATGTGGAAGTCCAAGAAGTGTTCAGTTCTAACTTTTTTTTACTCTTACATATTTTTGAGAAAAAAATTGGTATATGGCTTTTATCAAATGTAACTGTTCATATTATCTTGATGTTATGAATGTCTTCTTCAAGATGACTGTTTTGTTCTGTCCACTAAAGATGCCATATTACAATTTTAGTTAATAATATGTATATTTTTAAATTGCAAGGTTTGTTAGATTTTAAATACTTTGATTAGTTAAGTTTTTATTTATTTTAAATAAGTATGTTAGATATTTTTAAAAGAGTTCTCACTGTACCATCCAACCAGCCTTGCAATGAAGTTTTGTAACTTAGACATTCCTATTTTGGCCTGTAAAAGTTACAATGTATTACTATGCTGACTTAACTTTTTGGGAAGTCAGTTATTTATGGTGATATTCAAAGTGTCAATCCCAATAATCGGGAAAAAATATATTGAATTTGTGTTTAACCCCCTAACAAGGGACACTAATACGTATTTGTGAAATCTAACAGTAGGTTGTGGGCTAATATTTTCAGTGAAAATATTCGCCCGATTCGCCGAAATAACAGAATAACTACAATAATTATTGTTTAATTGTTTAACTTCTAACCGCTTACAAAATCGGAGTTACGATTACGACTACACATTAAATACTACAGACTTAAATACTTCTAAAAGTTAGCAAATACATAAAGAAATGCTTATAATACTGTTACATGGCTTACAATAAGTTATTTTAGAAAAGTTAAATTTAAAAAACTATCACAGAAAAATGTATGTAACAACAAATTGAAGCAGATGTTAGATTATTTTTGGAAGCATGGAGCGAATCAAGGTCGCAAAACCTGTTTGGTTGAAACAAGTCAATTTAGACCGGACGTGACTTTAGCAAATGACTCATTAAAACATTAGAACCTAACCAAAAATTTTTTTACAAAAGTATCAAATTACAAAAGTATAAAAAAATCGGACATCGCAAGAGATTCTTAATGCTAAATATGGCATTAAAACATTGTACCACAAACTATTTCATGCAAGAAAACACACTTATGGCAAGATAAGTTTCTAAATATGGCCTACTTCCCACTAAATGTTTGAGTACAAAATTTGTTCTGTAAATACTGTTTGAGAAAATAGATAAGTAATACAAAGCTCTAGTCAATGTTCGACTTTCTTATGAATGAGGTTAGCGAAGATATTTCACTACTTGCTCCCTCATTCGGCAAACGGCTAAACTCAATCTCTTCGCTCAAGTTCTGGGTGTCTGAAGTGTTCTCGGTGGCTGGCCAACGCTTGTGACTCGGAGCATATAATACGAGTAACGAAAATATGTAGATGTTCCACATTCCGTAGACACCAGTAAAGAATGCCGAAGTGTATTCCAGTTCAATATCCTCATCCCATTTCCACTGCCCTTCAGCAACTTGTCCCAATATAAACCCAATCACAGTTAGCGCTGCGCAAAGCAATGTAGCCAACATCAAGAACTGAAAACGGTAGATAATGCCCTCGTAATGCAAACGCCTGACTGAGCTCATGGTGGGGAGGGATTGGCGTTTCTGTGATATGTTCACGAACACCTGCCAAATCATGTAGCATAGGAACAAGAAGTATAACCCTGTGGATATGCCAGCCAGTATAATAAAGGTCAAAGCAAGATTTGTCCCCAAATCTGTGACCCAGATGGAATAAAACGGGTTTCTCAGCTGTACTCCTCTCTCGCACATGTCAAAGATGAATAAAGACATACATCCCATCGCAACAGCACTCAAGTGACGCCAGTATTGTTTGAGGGAGCTTTGCGATGATGTGTCCTGTATCAGCATGTGCTCACCAGCAAACACCAACCAGAAAGAGAACAGCATAGCATAGAACAGTCCCTGTCTTATGTCTCCTAACAACAACATGAATGGCAAGTCAAAATGTAGAGTCAAGTACTCAAGAGGCATATTCAAAATGCACAACGATATTCCTAAGCTCAGTAGCATCTTTTCCAACAGTACAGGTTTTCTTTGCAATATATGCACCCTCCTCCAAAACCAAATGATAATAGCAATGATGCATGGGAAAAATACAGTCTTCAGCGACACCCAAACTTTAGTGAAGCCTCCATTTTGGTTGATGATTGTGAGCCACATGTCTTGCACTTGGCCAATGTTTGCATTCATCTCTGGAGTGTCAACTGGTAGCCTGATATTCAACAAATAAAAGTCGTGGAACAGAGACCCTAGTTCAAACAATGGCAGGGCAGTACAGTTGTACAAATACTCTGGAGATTTCACAGAAATATCGCAATCCAAATGCCGCGTTTCAACAGATTTCGTGTACAATTTCCATTCGTCCTCCGGATCCCCTTTGTTTCGGTACGCGAGGCGCGCGTCGATTGTCAGCAGGCTCCGCGGCTTCAAGTCCCTATCTGGGTGGTATCGAATATCAACCTGCATCACACCTATCAAGTTTTGTTGCCAACGAGAAAAGTCTAGAATCCTGTTCTCGCGCGGCATCGGCATTTGAAATGCGAACACGATGTCGTTCTCCGTGTAATCTTGATCGAACCCTGTCAGTGTTATCTTCATGCAAGCGCCTTTGCCCCGATTGTAGAACCATTTCGTAGTGTCGTTTTTAACCTTTAAGGTATCCTTACACGTTGTTCCGAGGATGTTTTGCGCGTTGGCAGGCAGGGGTGCGACCAAACCACCGATCAAGAAACATGTTAATTGGCACAGCAATAGAAACGTAACTAAAACGGCTAGTTTTCGACCACTCAGGTTTTCTATAATTGTCCCTGTCATATTGTGAGCAGGAAAACCGCGAAACACATTAAATAAAACACTGAGTCACACTAAAATCGACCGGCAGTGAAATCCATTGTTCGTGTGGTGTGGTGTATTTACGAGCGGCAGACCGACCGAAGCTTTGCGTTTGACATGCGCAGTGTGCGGTGATACCAGCCTAAAAATAACCATCGTTAAGCGTTAAACTGCTAAAAAACAACTTCAGTTAATTAGTGATTTTAAAAAAAAAATCAAAGTAAGAAAAAAGTCTATCAAATATTAAAAAGGAAAAACAACGAATAAGAAATCATTTTCAAATCAGTAAAATTAAACATTCATATCCATTACCATCGTTAAGCACTTAGCAGCGTAAGCTAGTACCACAAATTGTAACTGCTAAACAAAACATGGAAAGAGTCCGCAATAAACATTGTTGTTGACTTGCTACTAATTTACTAATGCGTTCTCGCTTTCACCTTTCCAATTCCCCTGGTCCTTAAAAATTATACATTTTTTTATATTATTTTTGTATTGCGTTGGAAATCCTTTCGAAATCCCTTACATGAGTAGTGTCATTAGTGCTACCGCTGCCTGATCCGAGTAAGCCGGAGCAGCATGAAGCTTGTTGCCCGCTGGGTAAGAAACACGGCCTGCTTTCGGAGCCTTCTTTTAATAACTTACACTATATAGCTGCTTACAAAAGTCACCTTAAAGATGAAGGTTCCATTGCAGGACGTTGGTCGTTGTTAACGCTTTGATGTTATTTTGGATTTAAATTAATTTCGCGTGTAATTTAGCCGTATTTTGTAAATTATCGATGTTTTCCACTTTTTTGCTTTTTAGTAGTTAAATAATATATTTTTTAACTATCATTAACTGTGTCGAATGCTTTTGTAATCATGAGTCAGTCTTTCATAATATTTTATCGATGCTTAGTGGTATTGATGTACAATAATAATAAATTGCTTAGATTCACTAATAGCATGTTATGGTCTTTATTTGCGTAAGGATATTTTATATTATTTGAATAAGTAGTAAACGTGTATATAAAACAAGTGCAAGACAATTTACACATGTACTTATACGCGAAATGTACATATGACACAGAATTATGCACAACATTTTCATTTCGGTCTAATGCGTAAAAAATTGCTGATTCATTAAATATTGAAAAAAGTTTTATCTTGCTCTTGATTTATATGTGATGCATAACTTGGTGAGAGAAATAACTAATGGTATTTTGAAATTCCTGTCCCTAACTGCACACAATTAAATTATCTTTTTTTATGATTATGTTTGTTTTGTTTGACATGTTCTGATTTTTGTTGTTTTTTTTTTCCTCACTTCCATTGCACGCTGTCCTGTTTTCTTAACACTGTTTGGTGTTATTTTTCACCCGTCCTTTAACCGAACGGTTTTCTTTGAACCTTGTCCTCTCCCTTCCTTTGTGATCCCGCGCACCGGATGCCGCATGCAGCCAAGGGACGTACGAACATCGAACTGCGGGAACAATTCATTCTGGCTGACGGAGTCTCGCAGAGCATGGCCGCGTTCCGACCGCGTACGCCTCGCTCTAACACAAACACCCCTCCGTCCACCGGACCTATCACCAAGGTAAGTAGCTAGATGCAGCTACTGTTACAATTCATTCTTATTTCCAACAGGATATAATTTTAGTTTTAATTTCGCACACATACTACATACGCACAGTAGTTACTGGAGGGAGCAATCGGTTTGGGAATTTTCAACTTTTTGCTTTTTTTGCTGCACCTTGCACACGGATCCTCGCATCCGTTTGCAAGGGGCGCCTCAGAGTGCCGCATGTGTTGAGCTCGTAGCGTTTGGTCGTATTGCATTAGTGTGATCAAGCTATGCATTGAAGCACAGGCTCGTGTAGTGTTTGGTGTTGTTTGTTAGCATATCATTGGATCCACTGCATTGGAGAGGTGGCACGTCAGCGCATTTGGATGTTATGGTAATGTATCTCGCTCCCCTCCCGCTCGTTCCCATCACACCCGCATATCGTGAAATCGCGCGTCGTCAACTAAGCGTGTGGACTAATCGTAACAATGTTTCTAAATACGTCGTAAGCGTAAGCGAACGCTACTCTTAGAAGTGATTGGCACTATGAAGGAATTAATAGTTTTCTGATGTAACGGGACGTTCTTTCCCTTCGTAATGTTTTGTCCCGGTTTTGCATTGGTGCGTTTAGCCGAGGAGTTTTTGGAGCAGCTGAAGCCGATATTTGAGGCTTTAAGGCAGCGGGAAGAGCTCCCGTGCTCGTATCCGCTGCACGTCGGTTCCACGCATGGCACAAAGCAGGCCTTCATATACGGCCACTCAAGATCACAGGGCTCCACGACGCCGGGCGCGCACCACTATACGCATCACCACGGATACCAGCCCTCTCCAGGATACCACTGGGTAATATATAGGCCACGCGCTGCCGCCGCGGTTGACATGCACCATTGAAATCGTTCAGTTTTGCAGCTCTTTATTTTCTTGTTTATGTCTATTGTGTAAGTCCATTGTCAATGTTTAATAGTAATGATTGGCGACCTCCATTGTGAAAACCATTTTAGCTTAGCAATTAGCATGGTCATGAAACGAGTAGGTAATTCTGTTTTACTTTTGCAATCCAATTGTAAATACAATCTGGGTTAATAAAATGTAAATAATAAAAATTAAAAATTGATAAATAATAGAAATACAAAATAAATTTACCATTCGAATCGTATAATTAGTTTGCCAAGTTGTATTTACAAGTGTTTTTGAAACTTTAAATTAAACATTACTAGATTCATTAAAATATCCAAAAAAAACAAATGAAAATTAAACTTACTACTTATTCAATTATTTTTAAACTACGAAGGATTAGGAATATGTACAACAACGACGTCATATTTTTTTGCACGTGTAGGTGCGCGAGCGCACGGTGCGCTCAGTCCCGATGTCTGGAGGCGTAGCGGGACGTGCGTCACGCTCCTCTCTCAGCGCCGGGACGCCAGACTCGCTCAGCGACAACGAAGCTGCCAGCGGGCTCGGGGCGAGGTATAGGAAGCCCAGTGCGCCTAGGTAAGAAAACCCAATGTGTCTATCGATAATTTCAATAATAATCAAAGAATATCCTTTTTTTTACAATTGTCATTAGACCAAACGAGTTGGATAGTTTTTGCTCTCCGGCACACTTGCTAGATTGTTATTTTTTTTTACAAAATATTTTTTTTAGATCTACTTTAACTCCGGGAGGATCACGACCGGGCTCCAGACCAGGCTCGAGGACAGGTTCCAAGCCTCCTTCAAGACATGGATCTAACCTCTCCTTAGACAGCACAGGTTTGTAAGACTACCTCTGAAGCCCCGATTTTTCTCAAGTTTATTTTCCTATTTCAAATTAATTTCGATTTGACATTGATAGCACTATAGGAATTTGCGCCATGCCAATTCAATCAATAATAATATTTATTTATTTATTTCTTCAGACGTCAAAGATCCATATTATTATGGTAATCTATTTTCAGATGACGTGTTAACACCATCGCGTATTCCAATGCGTAAGGTGACAACCACGAGGACGTCGACAGCGCGTGCGGCCGCTAACGCTGCTAAGCTCGGCGTTGCCACGCCGAACGGCGGCTCCCGACCGCGCACTCCCACTGGCTTCCTCACGCCAGCTAGCGGAAGGTATGTGAAAATATACACAGGCAGGAACTACTTCCTTGGCTGTAGATCACTTCGTGATATTTCAAGTGATAATAAATAATAAGTGTATTACGAGTACGTGACATTTGGACTTATTTTAAAAGATACCTACAGTTGAAATTATATGTGTAACGTCACTGGACTTGACTTGAAAAGCGTTGTCATCTACATCCATGCGTTAATGATAAAAATCGAATCTAACTATGAGTAGAAGATGATACGATTAGATCTTATTGGAACTGATTTGATATAGCGATATTAAATTGGTGGTGTAATACACACGGACAGGTACCCTAGCGGAGCGATGTACCGCACGTCCAGTATACCTACACTGTCGCCGGTCCCGGCGCTCGTGAGGTACAAGCAGCGATTGAGAGTTTATTCACGTTTTACGGACGGACGTAACAGGATCCAAGAGATATTTGCTCTTATTCCTTTTAAATTTTTCAAAAAGACTAACATATGAAGAAGTTCAAGATTTATTGTAGACTAAAAGAACGAAACTTTTGAATCTAGTTACGTTCGTTGCAATTGTCTTGGGTATTCACGATTTGGAAGCACGTCGCTTGAAAGGGATTAGGAATTCAGTAGTGGAGCAGAATGCAGTGGAATTGAATTTTGGACAGCACAATGTATTTTGTCATGTCACATAAGCTATTGTCAATTTTCAAAATTTCCGGGTGATGGGATGTTGTCTGTATGTTTCATATTTGCATCAAGACTGGGTGTAGTGGAAAAGGAAATTCCTTTTGAGCAGGCGGCATGCCAGTATTTAGTAAAATATTAACACTGCTTTATCACGTTTTTATGTAACTAACAATGATTTAGGTAGTTGATGATTAAGAATATAATTAAATTACTTTTTTTCCCTCCACACGCATCCGATTCTCAAAATGGATCCGAAATAACAGCTCAATACATTCCCAGCCATCATCAATGGCTTCCGAACATCCCAAATCCGTATCTCACACTCATCCTGCATTCCAAACCCAGGGGTCAACGAAGATCCCAGTGTACGTGGGAAACCGCTCACAGAGAACCCCTTCCGTTGAGAGGCAATTAAAAACCTCACGGAAAATCCAATCTAGGGAGACTTCCCAGGAACCTAGTCCCACATCCCAAGACCCTTCGAGAAAATCCGAGCAAAGAAGTCCAGAAGATGACTCCTCGTTGTTCAGCATATCAGGAATGACGAGCGACAATGAATATGAGAGTAATATAAGCGAGTCGAGCGGCGACGCCTCTAAGCCGACCCAGCGCGACGTTAAAGGGTACAAGCTTGTAGAATGCTAGCTTTGTTTTTGGCCCGATAATTTTAATTCATGCTCGTTGAGTGTTTAAACTTAAAATTTCGTCGTCATTGTCATTATTGTTATATTCTTTCACTATCGAATCAAAGCAGCTTGAAATGTCATCTCACTTTTCTCATTACAATCACAACCCTTGGGTCGTCCTCTATGTGGCTTGAAACCTCATTTAGTCATCACTCCCTCATGGTCAATATGTATTGTATATGGCACATTTATTTAACCCATGAACCATAAATCATAATCGCTTTCAAACTAACAGCAAATCTGCCTTGACTTGTCTGCGACCCAAACGCTTTCCGGCCAGCTTACACCATTAAAGAAATAGCTGCTGTTTCATGTTCGACTCTAATACAACAGCATCTGTTTTTCTGTTCATAACCATAATTTATGAAACTTTTATGTATGGTATATGTAATTGTCTTTATGTCATTTGTTAATGCATATGCTCTACATCCTCTAACGTTCTTAAAGGCACGTACTTAATATTTTGATGAACTCCAAGATATTTCTTCATTAATAGAAACAAACAGTCCAATACCACAATTCTCTAATTTAATGATAACAATAAAAAAAACTTCCAACCATCTCCTGTTTTGCACAGTGTGGCATATGCATTAACACTATATACTATCTTATCTTCTATCTGTGACTAATCATCTTGTCCGTTCACGCGCTAACCTCATAGGAGCGGGTCGTTTGCGTCGACCGACGGCCACACGCCAGGCCGCAGCCGCATCCCCGTGCTTAAGGACCACCATACTAACAGTAATACGAATAGGTAACGCCTCTTTCTCATTGTGTGATCTTTTTGTTTCTTTTGTAGTGTCGTCTTATTTATTTGTGAATTTAAGTATTAGGATATAATTTAGATTTAGAACTTACAAATCACGTAGGCGTTAGAATAGACGTAGTACGCTAAGTAGTTCTTTTCGGTTTTGGTTTTGTTTCGAAATTGTTTTTATTTTGTTTGTAGCACTGTTGCATGATGTGATTTGGAACTGAGGGTAGTTGTTATTTTTTTTATAATGTAACAGGCAAAGGACGCCATCCGGGAGTACGACGCCAGTGCGGCCGGGGCAGCAGACTGCGACCTCGCGGCTGCTGCGGAAGCCTTCGGACGCGTCCGACAGTGGAGCACCTGCCACGCCGAGCTCCCGTCGAGGCACCCCAGCCTCGTCTCGCACCACAGAGAAACGCGAACCGTTCAGACTCTAGACGACTTAAGGACGATTTAACTAATTTAAAGTAGTAAAATTACACGATTTCGAAATCTTGTCTTCCGAAGATACATTTTTCTAAATAGTGCAAGTTTGCTAATCCTAGTTACCTATGTGATGAAAGTCGCTTTGACTAGTGATATTACGTATTCACAATTTTCCTTTGCAAATTTGTGATCAATGTTTAGGCCAAAATATTATGTACGTTAATTTCATCTACATATTACGAAAACCTACTATTTAAGTCAGTGCGACTGTCATAAGCATAGAGATTGTTATAATGAATACTAACCAAGAATTAACCGATTCGCGAATTAAGCAAAGCTTAATCATAAAAAACGAATTTGCGAATGTGGCTTTTTAGTTAAGTGAAAGTTATAGATGGTAGTAGTAAAACGTAAAGTCTGCACTTGTTGCCTTGTATACTTATTTTTTTCTACAATCTGTGCAGTTTTGTGCACATTGGATTACTTTATTTATTTTGTGCTGTCAGTATTTTTCAGTTTTACCTTGCTACTTCTAAGCAAGATTATTAGATTATTTCTGTATTGTTGTGAATATCCCCCTTTCTCCTATTTATTGTCAACGTTGCCATATGTTAGTGTATGTTTTGTATGTAAAATACGTATTACGGTCTGTCTATTGAGACTGGAAGGAAAAGTGTGATTTTGTAAAGTTTTTGTAATATTTTTTCTTTTAGGGACCATTTTGTAAACGAACTATTGGTAAGTGATAGTTATTTAAAGCTTTAGTTGGTTGGATTCTCGTACGTTGTTACGCCAGACTTCGTGTGTCGATAGACCAGTTTAAAGTTTTGATTAGCTATTAATTAAGGTGATAATAGTCGTCGTGTGATTTATTTTGTATTGCACAATCATGTCTGCATTATTTCATTTTTGATCCTTTTGTGTTCATTTACTTTTTGAATGATTTCATGATTATCATTCGATATGTATGTACATGTTATGTACAAATTATTATATTTATACGGTGATATTGCACAATTTTTGTTATAATGGAATGAAGTGTTATTTGGTTAACAATGAACATATAATGCACACAGCTATCGCCAGAGCGGTGTGTGTTAAATATCTGCTCACGAAAATATTCCAAAACGGACTTTTATGTTTAAGTGATTTAACTAAAGTACACGTTGTCGCAAAAGACATTACTTATAAACGCTAAGAATAACTTTGATGTATAAAAATAACGCTTTAAAATGTAACCTTTCTTCATTTTATAAAAAAAATGTTAACCAACACTCACTTATACTTGTTAATTTTTATCTTAAATCTGACTCTACAATTAAGTCTTTATTATTAGAGTTATAAAACTATTAATCTGGTCATTTTATTTAAATCATTGTTATATTTGTTAAATGTAAAATCAAAGCAACTAAAAAGCTTGCAATATTTTTTGTATAAAATAATGATTCTGAAGAGCTACAGTGTTTAAAATCTCATTTTTGATTTCAAAATATAAAATAATAACAAATAAAATGTGATTTATTATTTATTACTGCCTACCTTTTTTTTACAATGCTACGTGAATGAAACAAAGAAAGCTAATAGATTTGCTAAGAGTCATCAAAAGTCTTGTTTTACTGTAGTCATCATCAACTCACGACCCGCGGGCTACTCAGAAAAAAAGAACGGTTTTTAGTTCCTACGCCTAAATGGAGAGATTCAGATACACCATTGGGGGGAGGCCTATGTCCAACAGTGGAGGTCCTACGGCTGAGATGATGATGATGATACACCATTGTACCGCTTCACACAATGTTTTATTCACTGAAAAGTTCATGGTAAATTTTATCTATAATTATGACAGATTTTTCTCTATACGGCAAAGTAAGAACGAGAAACAGCAATTTCTTATTTTAAAGTAATTTTGGAAAGTCCTTTCTTCGAGCATTGCTATGACTTTTAAAGAATATGTGTACCAATACGTACTCTGTGCCAATACCAAATATGTCAACTCTGTAGCTCTAGTGCCCACATGGCTGACTATACATAACATTACGCGAGGTCAACTGAATCTCTGCAAAATGCACCACCTAGCCTAATAAATTTGGCAGACATATTCTTTAAAGGTTTAAATAAGTGATTGCCATTAGACAGGTAGGTAGTAAGTAATAAATAATGAGAACCAAGACCTGAAAACTATTACAAGGATTTCCCAAAATTCCTACGGGTTCGGAAATAAAGAGGATGCGAGAAAGGCAGGCTGACCGCTGCTTGTAAAAACAATTTCGTGACTACCTGGAACAGCATAAAACGTGGACGATAAATTATAAGACATAATAATTTTTGGAATGCCAAAATACAGGTTTGTACGAGTTTCCAGCCCCTCATTCTGAGGTTGAAAATTCTTGTTGCTTATATGCGGCTGCACTATTTTTACAAATAATCGTTCTAATATTTAGTTTTTTTTGTATTGCTCATAACGCATTACAGTACCCGGCCATAAAGATCATCGGTCTTTGGAAAGAGACTGCTAATTTCGGCTTCGTATAGCGTTGTCACACACTACTTATATGACGTTTGTTTGTTTGATAGTCGTTGTACAGGTGCAATAGAGTACGGACGAATTTAGATTAAATTGTATAATAAAAAGTTGTAGAAACCCCTCAAAACTTTTAAATTGTATGATGGCATCTTTAGAAAAAAAAGGGAACTATTATTTTTCTAGTAGTTGCAACAGCTCTCGGATTGATCAACTAATTGATGGACGGTCGCCAGTGTTTGGAAATCGTCGTTTACAGCCAATTGTCTTTTTCCTAAGACCGATGTGCAATCGCCACGCCAGGTACTGTAATTTTATCATTCGTTATTAACATGTTGAATAATGTTAACCGGTTAATGCTACTTTGGCAACATTATCTACAGCACTCTATAGTAAGCTTTCCAGCTATTCAAGCCTTGTATAAAAAAGCTCATGAGGGATGGATGGGTGACTGACTGATAAATCGTATGACATTTCGTTCAAATGAAATCTAAGTCGCAACGCAAAACTTGCAAATTCATTCATTGAATAAATAAACCACAACACAACTAAATAAGTTTACACTTTGGTTAACACAGCTAAAGTTTGTCTAAAATATGGTTGGATTTAACATGGACGGGCCTGCAAGAGATCGTGTTTTGAATTTAATCCAAGAAAAGGATAGGATTGAGAATGAAATACGCGAAAATACCGCAATTCTTGAATCTAATAATGTGGGCATGCAGGACTCTCTAATTGACGCTGAAGGATTTCCGAGGAATGATATCGACGTGTATAAGGTCCGGCACGCTCGTCACCAGATCATTTGTAAGTACACATTACAAAACTAGTACTTAAAACTTTGGGTGAGTGTCAACAAATCCCTCTTAAGCAGCTTTAAAATCTCTTATTTTGGCTTTCAAACCTCGTACACTTATTATTATGCATCTAAAACGTGCTAAAGCCAAAATTAAGGACTTAGGACTTTTTACTCAATCAAATAAACTATTGCCTGTTTCCTACTAAATAAATCATCACTCTTTGTATCTCAAAAAATCTTTTCAACTCAAAACAAGTAAAATCACAATAAAACGAAATTTGTCTATTATTACGAAACTGCAAATAATGGTGGTGCATAATGTTTGTTGACCATATTATCCAAATCTCATACATAATTGTACGAGGTTGATAGTGTCCTCATACCTCATATGGAGGGTCCCAAATCTCGTATTTGTATGAGGAACCTCGCATGGTTGGCAACCCTGCTGTTAACATATAAAGTAACTCTTCATCTGTGTAATACTAGCTTTATCATAGTTTATATGTTGCTGAGTATAGAACCATTTATATTTCTTATAGAGGCATATTATATTTACGGTTACATTTTATATTCTTTGTTTTATGAGTCTTCTGTCTAATCTGCTGCTGTAGATTGCATCAATCAAGCAAATCTAATGCTAGTTGCAATCTAGTCCTTACTTCTTTCTGTTGGTTGCCTGTAAAAGATTGTTCTGAAGCAATAAGGTTGTCTATTATGTTTACCTTATAATTTTTAACCCCCGACGCAAAAGGGGTGTTATAAGTTTGACCTCTATGTGTCTCTCTGTCTGTGGCACTGTAGTTCTTAAACGGGTGAACCAATTTTAATGCGGGTTTTTTTTTAAAGCAGGTTTTCTAGCGATGGTTCTTAGACATGTTTTATCAAAATCGGTTCAGCCGTTTTTTAGATATGGAACTTTGAAGTGACAATGTCTGGGGGTTTTCCAACTTTTGGTTGGTTAATGGTTATCTCTCTGTGTACAGTTAGTTTACTACAAAATATAGATAATAATGACCAAAATTATAAAAATTTGTACAGTCAAAAATATGTTACTACAGCCTTATTGCGTTGAAATAAGTGTGTTTTTTTTTTAAATGTTGAATAAGTTCATATTTTTACACTTGACATACACACAACCTTAATGTTAAGTGCATAAAGTTGTATATACTGTACATATTTTTGTAACTGGCCGTATTCATGTCTTTGTTGTTAACTGTACTAGTTTTCTGTATCACTTACTATTCTGGAGTCATTGTTTTGTATTGTAAATGAAGTCACCTAGCCCATATAAATCAAATCTAATGTTTAACATGAGCTAGGCTGCAGGTAGAGGCTAGTGAATAATATAATTTATTAAAAGCTTGTATTTGACTGAACAATATATATAGGCTAGTATATAAAGTACAGGTAGTGAATATAGTGCCTTTCCTTGCAGTAAAATACTATTTTGTTCTAATTTTCAGGCCTCCAAAATGACCATAAAGCAATAATGAAGAGAATAGAACAAGGCCTGGCCGAAGTACACTCGGGCTTGCTGGGCACTGATGGGCAGGGGACTTCAGCTCCAACACCCACATTACACATGAACGGAAATGGTGCAAACCACCACACCGGCCACGCTCCAATGGATACTGTAGAGGATGGACAAGTGTTTGCGAAAGTGGCTTTTGTGCATGACGGATCACCAGCTGATGATGCTGTAAGTTAAATAAATAAATGTCTTGGCACCAATTGACTTAGTCCAAAAGTATGCCGAGCTTGTGTTATGGGTACTAGGCAATTGATAAACATACTTAAATAGATATAAACATACCTCAATAAATACATATAAAAAATATTCAATATCTGCCTCAATTGGGGAACTCGGGACCTCAAGCTTCGTAGTCAGGTTCTCTAATGATATTCAATGTATTCAAGAAATTTTTTCACTTCAACACATTTTTTGTTTAAAATACTAACAAGGTTAATCAAGTACAGTCAACCTAAAAACATTCTGAGATGCTCACAAATACCTCTCCATTCCAGGGCCTCTGTGTTGGCGATGAAATTATCCAATTTGGCTCAATCAACTCCCACAACTTCACAGACATGATGCAAGTACACGAGGTGGTGACGCACTCTGTGGGGCAGAGAGTGCAGGTCCGAGTGAGAAGGGCTCCCCACAGTGTCCTCAATTTCACCGTTATACCGAGACCGTGGGCTCAGCCTGGGTTACTTGGCTGCCAGATTAACAGGATTGCATAGGGGTATGGTTTCCTAGAATGTCACTGTTGCCAAATATGACAGCAAGTGTTAAGGAACTTGAATTGGGAGTGACTGAGCTAGTCATACAGAGAAGTAGCTACAAGTGGAACAAGTTTCTATGGCTAATATTTGAACTTTAAAAAACTTTTCTTTTTAGTTGCAGCAACCAGTAAGCAGAGTTTCAAAGCAAGTTTGGGTTCTCTATGGAACACAATAAAAATTAAATTAAGTATTTTCAAGCAAGGCAATATCAGGATATTGACTTGCGATTTTTACGTATAATTTATGTTACCTAAATAGTATATTTTTAATAATTTTGCATAACTACAGGTGAGGTGAAACCTTTGAATATGAAGGTTTCAAGTCTTGGAGCTGTGTAGCTGCAGTTACAATGCATATTGTCAACAAATGATACTTTTGTTCTTGATATCCCAGAATAGAGATCTAAATAACTAAGGCCTCATTCACACGAGGGCTAAAAAAACCGTTGCGTGAAAACTCGATGTTGGCCCAATTTCAATTCAATTTAACACCCAACGTCCAGCGCAGAAAATTCAACACTGCTTGATTAAGAACTGTCCCTGACAAGTAAACATTAGTTATATTTGAATGTTTTTTTAGAGACGTTAGTAAAGCTCTCGTACGAATGAGGCCTAAGGGCCGGTTCGAATTGTTAGCCCTGCTTCGTAAAGATACCCAGATTAATTATTTGACGATAGATCAGCCTTAGAGTAGCCTTAAGCAAGCAGAAACCTAATCTTACTTCATTGGGGTGTAAATATTCGTATATAATTTTTAAAAACTGTTGTATTTTCTTAAAAATTGTACAAAATTTCACCTTTCATTTCAGCTCAGCTGAAGTTGTCTAAAATGACAATGTACAAAATATAATTAATACTAAAAATAAATCTTATGATTAATAACCATTGTGTTTGTTTTCTTTTCGCACAACTTTTTAATAAATTCCTTCCTTTTTTCCGCTTCTTCCTCCTTGAATTTGACGATTGTACTTTTGGCGGGAATTTCATCGTCGCCATCTTGTTTTTCTTCGTCGCTGTCAAACATGTGCTTCATTGAGCAGTCGAAATAAAGCTTGTCTTCCACGAGACGGTAGTCGGGCTTCGCTACGGTCCCCCGCACGCAGTCGTGGTAGTGGCACACTATCTTTTCTTGCTCGTACGTTTCACACGAACCTGGAGTGAAATACAGAGTACAAGTTTTAAGATTTTTTTGGAAATTTTTTATTTCAACTGAGCTGAGATATGAGGTGCATATGGGAAATTCGTGTCGGTACCGTTGGCCATCAGTGGTGTAGCGGTATAGCACGCGGTACGGAATACCGAGGACCTGGGTTCGATTCCCAGTGATGGATTTCTGGTTTTTCTGTGCATCTATATTTCAGTTTGTATTTTCAATTTAGTACAAGTTTTTGTTTAATGACGGTTGAGTCGCAATCTTTCGGGTAAGTATATGGTGTTCGCTTCAGTCTATTAAGGTTGTAAAAGGTAGAATTCACTGGTAATCCTCGTTTTCTAATGGCATCCAGGATTAGACAGGTTTTGTACAAGTTCCAAATTTCGATTAACTCTTTTTTTATGGCGTTTGTTATATGACGGTTTTAGAGAGTGGGGGGGGGGGGTGATCCATAGAATCTGGAACACATGAGGGGTCGAATCCCCTATGATTCTCCACCCCTTGGACACAGACTTACAACCAGAGGCCGTACCTATTTCCTAACGTTTCTGACGCTCGCGATCGCAATCAAATGACAGTTTATGCGAAATCTGTCAAGTGTCAGGTAGACTATGAGTAAGACCGCATGTACTAAACTGATAGTGTCTTTCCAACCTCGACATTGGCGGAATCATCGATAGTATCGATGGAGCTATACTTTCAAGAATTGAATTGAATTGATCGCATGTATACCTACTTGTCGCTCGGCGAGCTTTTTCTCTCGTGTGCGGTCAAGTTAGCGAACTTAGGTGAGACACTATACTTAAGTAAAACTTACTATCCGAGCGCAGTAACCCGCAATAGGTCTTGGCCTCCAACACCTACACCTGACTACGCCACGCTTTACGATCTTGGGCCAGCTCTTGCCAGCCTTTGAACCCAAAATCCGAAAACACGCACGGGAGCCCACCGACTTGCGACAGGCCCGACGAAGTGCAAAATTCGAACTTCTCGCCGTCCCGCTGATGCTAATATTATTTAACACGAGAGTGAGAGGCACGGTACGATACGAATTTCGTAGTAGCCCTCCAGGTACGTCTACCGTGGCATGTTCTGACCTGGTCTCTGCACGCGCACGGTGAGCACGGCGCGCTCGGGCGGCATATCCCGGAAGTGCACGAGGTAGCACGCCAGCAGCGTGCCCGTGCGCCCGCGCCCGTGCCGGCAGTGCACGCCCACCACCTGCGGACGGTGTTTAGTTGTTTATGGAAAAACCGTGGCCGTTCACAACACGTGCAGTAGAAAAGCCTGCGGTACGTAGGGGAACCAGGGGTACCTAATACCAGTCTCCGGGTAATGGTGGTCACTTCAATAAATGGACAAAACTAATGCCTTAATTCCGTGGCGTACCGCCAGCTCTCTTAGCATAGTAGGCAGCTCAAGGTGCTGCCTACCATAGAATTAACCCAATATACAATGTATACATGTCATTTAATAATATTGTAAATCTGTTTTAAAAAAATATATATACCTATACCTCGTTGAGTTTCTTGCCGGATTCTTCTCAGCAGAGGTTTTTCCGAACCGGTGGTAGTTTTTTTTTTACATTCATAAGTGCTTGTTGTAGCCTAAATTGAATAATGATATTTTGACTTTGACTTTGAATACACGCCTAAGCATATAATGATTAGGACCCGAGGGTTAGGTACGCCACGCTACGTGGAGCCCTCATTATATTTTTTTATGTGGAAGTCTAAAACTCAAGTCCCACGGTACACGTTTGTAAATTCTAAGTATATATAAATCTAAATATATACAAACCTCTCCCCTTATCTGAGCTCTTTCGCAAAGCTCTATAAATGTTATAATCTGCTTCAACGTCGGCGTCCCAAACTCCTTTATCCGAATCTCTGACCATTTCAATTTCTTCTTACATTCTAGGATAGGTGGTCTCTTCTCAGGAGAGAGTGTGATCAAATGATTGACGCCAACATCCGCCAAGTAATTGAGATTGGCCACTGTTTGTGGCCAACCCATCGCCGCTACCTTATTTTCGATGAACCATGAAAAATTATAAGGAGGGTAGGATTCATACTCTTCTTCCACCGCTTGTGGTGCGTCCTCTGCGGGTTGTTCAACTTTTTCTTCTTTTTTTTCGTCCATATATTTGTATAATAGTTTGGCCAGTTTTAAATTTGTTCGCATTGATTGAGAGCTCATTATAAGAGGCTGAGGCTGAGTGGGTATGGCACTGAAAGGAAAAATGTGTGAAATGGGAAAGATTATTTATATCAGTAACTACTAAAAAAAAACTGAAAAATAAATTAAAATTGTTCAGAAATTACCTACCCTGATAGTGATTTGATTACTAACTATTGGATATATATTTACTAAGTCATACCATTTACCAAATATCCCGATTTGGTTTGTCGGGTCAGTACCTACCTTTTTTAGGCACATACATAATAAAAACATAAAGGATATCAATGCAAATTATAATCCCTTTCGATAAAATCAATCATAGTACCTATATCACAAACACTTCCTGCAAAATCTTAACAAAAACAAGCCCCAGCCCCACGTAAAAACCACATGGTATCACCACAAAAAACTCTAAAGGAAAAACGCAAACAATTTATCTGTTATGCAGACTGATTTTAAACATTCTGCGTTTCGTTCTGACCGGTTCTGACGGACTATCTTTAGTCTTTACCTACTCGCCATAACTTTTTCGCGCCAAAACATACACAACCACAGCTGTCACTTACCAATCAACGGCAAAGTAAACAAATTCATTCACATCCACGAATATCCTCGTTTACAAGAACAGCAATTTCCTAAACACGTTTAAAGCAGTCTATTAAATTTTGCGCACACTAAATTAACTATTTCTGTCCCGAGCCGTGGCAGACGAATTGGCAATACCGTTGGGTGGTCGCCAGAGCAGTGTTGGCAGTGCCAGCCTAATCTTGTATGTTAGATTAATTAGTTATTTTTAAGCATCGTTATACTTATCGTAATAGTTTGAGGGGTATCCTTTCCTTACCCCGGTTTATAATTTAAAATGTGCTTTAAGTTTGGGATACGTAGCTACCTATATTTTGTTTGGATAGGTATTTAACTAAATGTAAACAAAACAACGTCAATTAGTGTCTTAAATATTGAAATTCGCCCATTAAACTATCTAAACATTTACATTTCTGAATTGACTAGTGAGTCTAATTTGTATTACAATGATAATAAGTAAAATGTATAAAAACCTTGAATGTACCAAATCTGGCTGCTGAAGTTTATAATTTAAAGAATTCCAAGATAGTTATGGACCTATGAGATTTTAGCGTGGAAACGTAAAATATATTACATGTGGGAAAAACGAAAGAAACATTGGTTAACATCATTTAATAAATGTTTAGTTTCAGGTACAACATAGAACAATCATAATAATCATAAACAATCGATCACAATCAGTCCATATTCTTATAAATCACAGGTTTAAACTTAAGAGTACCCACAGATCAAAAAAGCTTAGAGATATTATATCTTCTTGATATACGCATGGGAATATATTTTATACATAAAGAAACTATGAAACTATTTGTATTTAAGTACAATTTCGCATCGTCGATGCTGATACGTCAATACAGTGTACAGTGTTACATAAGACGTAATACAAAATTTGTGTTTCGTGCTCAGTTAATGTTGAAATAAGTGAAAAAAGTTGTGGTTTCTATACATTATTGAAATAAGAAATCATGAATAATGTATGGAAACCGCAAATTTCATCGGACAAATTTCAACAAAAGAGTTAATGCATTATATTACCCAGCATTAACTGAGCACGAAACACTAATTTTGTATTACGTCTTATGTAACACCCTGTAGTCAGTGGATGACGCGGTCATATCCATAAATGGGGATAATGGGAAGCAATTTATCGCGCGCAAACTTTGCTCCAGCGATCTGAAGGCGACTCTAGCGTTTACATGTTCTTCTTGTTGTATTCTCTAGCGGATTCTATGAAGTCCTCCATGACTTCGCCAGAGACACCGAACTTGAGAGGATTGTCCTCCGTTAGATGCTGAAAGTATTGGTACACCGCTTCTTCTTGCTCAGGCATCCCACATGAACCTGGGGAAGATGAGAATATATTTTAATTTAAGGTGTTTTTATTATATATTTTTTTAATAAAGACGGCGGTTGTCAGTCTCTGGGAGTTCTGGATTTTGGTGGACATTTTCGATCGTTTTTTGGTTAGGTACCAATCATATTTCAATTATGTTAACTGTAGCCAGATAAAGTAGGTAATGCAAAGACTGCGGTTAAATTACGCTGTAAAGTCATTAAAGACTTTAAAATGAGGTTCTATTCAAGCACAAGATATTTATGTGAGTATACCTGCTCGCATCATGCGGATAGTGTTGATGGCCTGGTCAGGGTTGAAGCGGTGAAAGTGCACCAGATAGCAGGCCAGCATCACGCCCGAGCGGCTGCGACCTTGCCGGCAGTGGACCCCCATCACCTGATGACATGGCAAATGAACACATTTGGTCAGATGGTTCTCTAATTTTTCGCCGAAAATATTCATATAACTGTAAGTACTTCAGGAATGTTCTACAAATAGTTATACAGAATGATTTTTAATCGGTGATCAGGAATAACAAAAAGTGATAAGGACGGTCTTACTGAACAACTTTTCCCAGGGGACCAATACGAAAATCGGGGTAAAAAATGAGCTATTTCATAAAAAACCTCAGCACCTCATCAGCCTGAATCAGCATGAATGAAACCAGGATTTTTTTTCCCGATTTTCGTATTGGTCCCATGGGAAATGAAATGAAATTTATTTGCGGTAAACGTACATTATAGTTAGGTATATGATGTTTTAGGATTTTTTGTTTCATACATTTAGACTTCATGATGCAAATTTTTTTTTTTGATACATGCATCACATGCTAACAATAACGACTCCCTAGTTTGTATCAAAAGATTCTAAGTAGTTGACATCATTCAAAGGGAAAAGTTATTCAGTATGACCGTCTTTATCGCTTTTTGTTATTGGTTTAGTTATTCCTTAGTTTCAGAATAAAAATCGTTCGTCCAAGAACCAGTTGGGAAATAAATCATTTGAGAACAATATTTTCGGCGAAGGGCCAGGATACGTACAGGAATCAATAAGCGCTAACTAATTTACGGATCTACAAATTAATGTATTTTTATATATAGCTTAGTTTTTAATTTAATCATCATCATCATCATCATCCCAGCCTATATATGTCCCACTGCAGGGCAGAGGCCTCCTCTCAGAACAAGAGGGCTTGGGCCATAGTTCCCACGCGGGCCCAGTGCGGATTGGGAACTTCACACGCACCATTGAATTCCTTCACCGCAAAGCACGTGGTAAATATCAAATGTAATTCCGCACATGAATTTCGAAAAACTCAGAGGTGCGAGCCGGGGTTTGAACCCACGACCCTCTGCTTGAGAGGCGATAGGTCAAACCACTAGGCCACCACGGCTTCTAATTATTATTATTAGGGGCTGTTTCACCATCCATTGATTAGCGTTAAGCGACGGTTAAATGTGATGCCGTCTCCGTCTATTCGAACAAAACAAATAGAGACGGCATCACTCCTAACCGCCAGTTAACACTAATCAATGGATGGTGAAACAGCCCCTTAGATTTTAATTTAGTTTATATTATTTAGTATTATTTCTGCTTTTTGTTTTATTTTTATCTTAATACCTAAATCAACATGTAAAAAGCTTTATACACATTTTGGGAGACGGACTCAATATAATCATGCGACTTTTGACTCAGTGCTGCTAACATGCTTCAGCAAGAACGAAGATTTATGGCAATTTTCAGTGTCTCTTCTGCAATATCCAAGGTAGTGTCACAAGTAGATTGAGTAATCATTTACCTACTTGAGTGGCATGTCCTATGCTATGCATTATATCGCCCACTTCGATTTTTGTGACGTGAACTTGCAGACCCTATACTTATTTACTACGAAGTGCAAAATTCGAACTTCATCTCTTGCCGTCCTACTGATGATTGTGTTGTTTGATACGATATTCGAATTTCGTAGTAACCCCCCTGGGGAACATCGAGGGATCGGTTGATGGGGAATACTGGGGATAATGTCACACATTTAAATAACGAAACCCTCAACTCTTCCGCCTTAACCGCGATTATTTTGTAACTGTAAGCGTTCTAATATAATGCAAGTCTATTTTTAGCGTAAGAACTTCCTTGAACTTTCCGTGCATCGAGTAGTACAGTAAATATCATTGAGTGTAGGTATTTGCCAAGTTTATCAAATGGAAACTATATAAATAAATTCCACGTGGGTTTTTTGAAATAACCTCAATGTTTGGTTACGTATACCTATTCCGAAATGCTAACACAAGTTTGAGGATAGCCAAAATACGGTGAGGTAATATACTTATATAAAAAGGTGATTTACTTAAAATAAAAACTATTAGACAAACTAAACATCTAATGAATACCATATACGTTTGAAACTTTTTATAGCTGTGAGTTAAGAACTTAAGAATAAATTAGACGAAATATGTTTATAAATCGTAGCAGTAGGTACCAACCTCTCCATTTTTGTCCGCCCTTTTACAGATATCGATAAATTTCTTAACGTGCTCCAATGAGGGTACTTCGAACTCTTCCACGGGTATCTCGGACCACCGTATCCTGGCAACATCTTCAACAGGAGGCTTCTTATCGGCAGTCAGTGTGACCAGGTGCGTTATACCCTGGTTGACGAGGTATTTAATGTTTTCTTTGTTTCTCGGAAACGCCATGGCTGCCAGTTGCTTTGGGATGACCCAGGAGTATTTTAGAGGAGGGTACGCGTCTACCTCTATTTCTGGGAAAGGATTTTCAGGTATGATAACAGTGAGATCGTTTCTTATCTCTTTCCGTGCTCCTGCTAAGTTCTTGTCGTCTTGTTCAGTGATGTCTTCCATTCTTGAATAAATGTCGAAGGCGTCCGCCATCTTGGGAAATTAAAGAGGTTAGTTCGCGTTTAACTTTTTAATTGAATTTAAGGTAGCACTGGCACTTTCACGGCAGCATGCACTCGCGTTCGATTTTTAAACGTAGACTGACGAGACAACGGTTAAAGGACGGCGGGAACTTGGCACCAACGCAAACTCTGGAGTGTAACATTTATTTCTGGAGACCCAACCTTGGCCACGGTTACTTTCTACCTTTGAAACAACTGTTTACCTGAATTTGAACCTTGCATCTTTAAAATACGGCACAGTAATTTTCAACTAGTTTCAATTTGTTTAGGCGTGGAATAAAGTATCAAGAAAAAAGTTGACAGTCGTTATAAAGTCTTTGATAATTAATGACAAGGAAAAGTCGTAAATAAGCTTCGGTTTGTTCTGTGACGTCATTCGATTTTTAATGAATGAGGCAATGACGTCAAGAGAATTCGTAAACACATTAAACTTTGAATTAACAGGATGGAATTAGATTCGACGGAGAAGCTTTAAATAAGTAAAGCTTGGCTTGTAATGCGCAGTGGATTATTTGCTGAAATTTTACACTACAAAGTATTTCTTGTAAGCCGAAGAACCAATGAATCATTATATTTTCAAAACATCGTCACTAAATAATTGTGGAATAAATTTTGAATCAATTACCTACAGGTGTAATTCCATTTTAGGAAATTGTCGCTTATTTACTATTGATTGTCTATTGTTTGTTTACATTTAAGTATGTACGTACCTACGTCTTACGCGGTAGTAGGTTGCATTCTGATTTCATTATTAGTTTATTAGGTATAATAAAATCGAAATTACATAAAGGAGCAATTGTTATTTTTAATGATCTTTAAATTATGAAAATAAAATATGAATCAATGCTCAAATTAAAGTTTGATCTTACCTAAACTTCTTTTATACATGCACCTACCCAAAGTAGATCGGTGTAGGTACTTATGTTATAATACTAGCTTTTGCCCACGGCTTCGCCCGCGTGGAATTCGGTTATCGCGCGCCGTGCTGTTCCCTCGGGAACAGTGCATTTTCCGGCATAAACAGTAGCCTATGTCACTCTCTGGCCCATAAACTATCGCTATGCCAAAAATCACGTCCATCCGTCACTCCGTTTCGACGTGAAAGACGGACAAACATACAAACAAACAAACGTACAAACACATACACTTTCACATTTATAATATTAGTATGGATAACCTACCTTAACGAGGTTTATCGACGTTCTATAATTTAAGGCCGTTCCCTGAGCCAATACGCAAAGCTACCCCAAGAATTATCCTATTGTTCTACGAAACGTTGATATTTGTAGACATGGGAAAAATATATATCATTCTTGATTATATTATCTTTAATAACACAGCTTTCGATGACACGATTTATCACACTTCGCTCGATACATTCAATACATTTCTAATCACTTACATTTCTTTGTAGTCGACGTGGATTGAAATCAGAACTAATACTGGCTCATAACATCAATCGCATAACAAACATCTGTCTATCGTTATGCTGGTCTGTCTATAGCATTAAATTTTATTACAAACAACCACGCCACTACCGCCCTTAGAACCACGCCATACGATCCATTTTCAAACGACTTTCGCATGTCTGAAAAAATCCAATATGATCTATATCGATTGATTTAAGACCACTAATTTTAAGATATGAGCGCTCCAAATTCGACCTAAGAACTAGGGATATAAGGTTGGTTTTCCAGAGAACTGGCCTTGACATAGAGTAGGGCTGACACAGATAGGCAGCTAAAAATAGCGCGAACTAAACCGTGTGAACTTGATCTGTTTTTGTTTGTTATTTTCTTTCAGACAGCTGGTCGCAGTCGTAGATCTAAATTATAATGATTTATGTAAAAATATGGGACAAAAAAACAAGTGGGATGATGATCTGCAACAGCAGATGTTCATGGTGGCACTCATTTACCATCAAACGTCCTACTTGCTCGTGATGTGTCAGAGGAGCGCTGATACGTTCCCTAGAGGCTAAATAGCATACCTCAAGCATAGAATATATAATAGTACTAACGTACAGAATGGCCACGCTCCGCCCCGCACCGGTTCAAGTTACCCCACCCCTCAAGCGCAGATTGCAGGAAAACCGCAGGAAAGCTGTCGGGTGCGCGCTGCGCGACGCGATGTATGTTGGCCGCACGGCACTAAGTTCGGTAGCAATCATTTTGCGAAATGGCAACGGTACCCTCCCTACTTCCTTTTATAAATCAATAATGTTTTCTGAAATTATCGCAATTAATACATGAAACTACCTACCGAATAATTCATTTCGGTTTGTAGTCTTATATCTATTGTAATTGAAAATAATAATGCAGAAATACACAGACAGACACATTTTAAGTAGGTTAATAAATAGGTAAGATTAACGATTACATTTATTTGCACATCTAAGCCATACCTACATATAAGTACCTTTAAATATCATTGGTAGTAGACACTTAATAGTACTAAGGTTTTGCGTTAGTCAGCCCTGTGTATCTTATATTACGCACACATTGAAGCGTGTACAGACGTCGTCGTGCTTATGTAGATCCAAGAACGCGTATTTTGTACGGCGTGGCCGCCCTGTGCTCAGTGCCAGTATTTCACCGGTTCCCTTATTCTATAAGACAGCAGCGCAGTGGGTAATTTGGCCCTAATCTATTACCTATTTCGTCGTAAAGCACACGGTAAAGAAAAGCAATATGTACAGGTAGATATAAATTTCATTATGTACAGTCGCTATTAGATATTTCGGAGCGGCCAAGGTGGTCAAAAATATCAGCACAGGCACTATTATTAAGGTACTAGCGTTTACCCGCGGCCTCGCACACGTAAATCATTAGATACAGCAGCTGAATTGAAATATCGGGATTTTTTAAATTCCCGTGGGAATTCCCGACAGTTAAATCGTGGTTTTCATTGACGTTACATTAAAAAAGTCATATCAAATTTCATGACTAAGCCCAGCGGTTGTTGTTTTGAGATTTTATTCCTACCCCGTGGGAAAATCGTAATAAAAAGTAGCCTATGTTTTATTCCAGATGCCTGCTATCAAAATACCAAATTTTATCCAAACCCATCCAGCCGTTTTAGCGTGAAGGAGTAACAAACATACTCACTCACTCACTCCATCCCAGCCTATATACATCCCACTGCTGGGCCTGTGCCCAGAACCCCCTGTGCCCCTCAGAACAAGAGGGCTTGGGCCATAGTTCCCACGCGTGCCCAGTGCGGATTGGGAACTTCACACGCACCATCGAATTGCTTCGCAGGTTTGGGCAGGTTTCCTCACGATGTTTTCCTTCACCGCAAAGCTCGTGGTAAATTTCAAATGTAATTCCGCACATGAATTTCGAAAAATTCAGAGGCGCAAGTCGGGGTTTGTACTCACGACCCTCTGCTTGAGAGGCGATAGGTCAATCCACTAGGCCACCACGGCTTCACTCACTCACAAACTTTCACATTTATAATATTAGTAGCATTAGAGTTCATGTATCGCTATTTTTGATCACCCTGGCCGCTCCGAATCTTTGATGGATGGCGACTGTACCTACTTCCTTCCCTACTACTAGATAAACAAGTATAGGTATAGTGCCACGAGAGTTGAAGCGAATTATTACACACACACCTAAAAATAATAAACGATTGCACAAAAGGAGAACGAATTAAATGAATGAAAATGTCAAATTCCTGCTGTCATTACACGACAAGTAGCTGTGTGTGTAATCATTCACTTCAACGCTTGTGGCACTAACTATACGAAAAGTGACAGTTTTCTAATCACTTTTATGCGCTTGCGTTCTCAGATTTGACGCACTTTTGCCACTTGCTTGATATTTATTTTATATTTTTAGGTAACAACATTAGCTGCTTATACCTACACAATGAATATTGATTGAACCAGAAATATAAATGCGATATTTAATGCAGGCTTTTTGTCTCTGAGTGATAGTAATATATGTATGCGCGATGAGGCCAAAAAACAGACAAATAAATAAGAATATATTTTATTACATACAACACAAATGTATACTAGCTTAGAGTGTAAATATAACGTATCTCCTAAACTATGTATAATCATTTGACTACAATCGTTTTGGACCAATTTTGAGCCAATCAGCAATGAATACGTAAATTTTGTCCAAAAACATGTTATAAAACCACTCTAAAGGCAACGTGTGATTAAAAAACAATATTAAGTACATTTAATTTAACTGAACAAGAATAAAAACATAAAATGTGGAAACAAAACTGATGTCAAACGAAACACTGATCATTATTTAAAAATATACATGAAAAATACTAAATAATACTATAGGATTGATTTAATACAGTTTTAAGTACTCATATAGTCAGCAGTATAATTAATTACAATGATGATTCTGTTACGGACTTTACATTCTGCTGCAAACCAAGAAACATATGTTAGAAATATAAATATTTTTATAACTAATTGGTACCCTCGTGGAATAATATGATATGATATTGAGATTCCAAACATAAATATGCCAGACATGATTTGTAAGTATAATTGACAGGATTAAAATACAGTTCCCAACGCCAATGCACCACTACCGTCTAAAATGATACAAAAATAACTCTTGAATTGAATAGCGTCTATAAACTCTTGAATTGAATAGCGTCTATAAACTATTAAGTTGCCTGTACAGTTCTGTCAAAGTCCACCTAAACATTATAAGTTCATTGTAATTGTAAAGATTGCGAATAAAGTTAACATTTCAGAAATTAGTAAATGTCCGAATAACATGAAATATGTCTAACCCAAACATGATATGTATAACTACACTTAACAATACATGCCTTAAGTAAATTAAATACAAATAAACCTACAAATTATAATTTAAGCTCGAAATTAATTTTATTTTGATCTACAAAAAACTAAGCATTTGATACAATAAAAGTAGATATGAAAAATATAAAAACTAAATGTTAATAACGTTGACTATATTATTTAGAACTCATGGTTTAAGATTTTTAGCTCGTTACAAATGCGCTAAGTTCTCACATCGTAGATAGAAACCAAAGGACATCATAGTGATAGGAATACAGAATGCAATATAAAATAGCGTGAAGTTGCAAATTAATCGAGTGTACACATTTTAAAAAACAATAATGCTTCTTGAAATAGGCAAATAGACAACAATCAGTTAGGGTGATATAAAAGGCACGAAGGCGTTTTATTAAATGTTTAAATATTTATTTAGACCTGTATTATTTAAACTGAAATGTATCAGTAGACCGATAGTTCAGAATTACTGTTAGAACTATCCCAAAACCTTGAAGTTATGTAGTATTCAAAATGAAATGTTTTCTAGGTCGATGTCGTAGGAAATAACCGTATTAATATCATATTTATGTATACATAAGCTAATTGCGTATAAAACAAGATATAGAGATTCAAGGCACATAATGTCTTTAGCTGGAATGTACGTTTTCGTTAAAGTTTCATTCAATTCGGATAAATTATTATTATCTATTATAACTAATTTTGTCTTTTAATTAAGTAATGTTGGTGAGAATGATAAAAAAATCAGAAATACTATACTCTTAATCATTAGTATTGGTATTGATTCAAGATCCCAGCACCTCCACCATTACAGTCCCGCACACGTGAAAGTTTAAACTAAGTAGATTTATTTGAGGTTTCGTGTTAAATTGCTGTAGTTGATGCATCACTTCTAAACGCATAAGCCGACGGCCCGGCAATGTAATGTAACTTGTGTGACATTGAAATTACTCGCATCATGCATGTAAACATAAAAAGTTGTCTTTTAAGATATTGTCGTTCGTCTATAATACACACTACGTCGTGTCTAGTTAATTAAAAGGATGGATGCTTTATATATAACAGCAGTGTGCTAGCCTGTGTTTTTGTATTGTAAAATGCAGTGGGAGCTAAGCAATAAATCTGTTTTCCCTACGTCTAGAGTTCCACGATTTACGAAAATTGATATAAAATATTTTGTAATCAAATGTTTCCACATAATTTCATTCCATGAATTTTGATTACATATCATAATAGCACCTTCCATAGGAAGAGTTTAATATTAAATTTAAATACTAACATAATAAAATAAGAACGGTTTAGATAAGTGAGCTGTTTCTGTACAGATTAGTTGACTACATAAGGAGCGGATAATATTGTGTCTAGTTTTGTCAAATTACAAGGATAATAACTTTGTATATGTAATGCCTGGCTTATAATTTACTGGCTGTTGACTGTATTTTCAGTTTATATATGACCATTTTGTGCACATTATGCACAAAATAAACTAATTTCTTTTACCACAGGCATAAATAACTGATATGAAGAGACTTGTTGACGCCAGACGGACAAAACATACTTAAAATCACTTAATAACTTCATCTCCTCATAACCTTTTTATGATTAAGGGGGTTTGACTTTGAATTTGATGCTAAATTGCATAAAATTCTTCGCCTCCTACTGGCTAACGGCATATTTTATCGCCTTTTACTTTTTTTTACTTACATTATGAAAGTGAATACTTTTTATTTCCAAATGGATGGAATTTGACACTAAATATATTTAAAAACTATTTTTTATTGTCCATAGAATTAAAACAATTTCTATAAAAAAGGGAACTAATCACTTATAAATAAACGTTTTAAGCAATACCTCTTGGAATGTTAAGTTTTGACATAAAATTGACCAATTTTATTATTGCTTTAGAGTATTTGTGATGTTGTTTGCCACGTAATGGTTTAAAATTACCTGTATGGCAGAAGTTTAACACATTCTAAGTGAATACTAGTTTTGGCATTACTAGTAGATGGACAGTATCCATTGGACACATCCAGTGTTAGGTCTGGGCATTCAACCAACGCATCCATGTCTATTGTTGAAATCCCGCGCCATTGCAATTACTATTGCCATTTCTTTCTGTCAAACGACATGCTACAGTGGAAAGGAAGAAAGCGGTTACGATTACGCGCGCCTCGGGGTCTAAGGCCTCTGAATACAATGGATGGTTTCGAACCTTGATCTACCATTAATAAAATGAATGTGTTAAGTCTGTCGACCACTAAACATAAGAAAATATCTCGATTTATTTGAAAATTCGTGATTGGTTTAAACACAAAATTTCCTATCACACAGTTCTCAAATAATTCAAGAATTCAATTTGCAAGTGTGCCAAACTTGGAATGTAGTTGATAAGTACGTAATAAGAGTAAATAGCACTAGTTGTATGCTTGTTTTCATCTTAAATTTAAGTATTTAAGTAATAATGTTCATAATGGTGCAACACAATTCATTATTCAAATGAGATATTTGACTGACGCACTGAGAGACCCCGAATTAATTTTAATGTACATTAAACTTGTTTAATATTAAATTGTCAGGGCGTCTCTAATTTAAGATTTAACATTAATAGGAGTCCCCCCTTTAAGGCATTTAGTCTGGAAGCTCTTAACAGTAGCACAAAGTATCACTCAATCATTGCATAGTGTGACATAGAAAGATATAGGCCGCTTAAAGAGTTACGTTGTTTTCACCGGACAACAGACCGTCTTTTGCGGTGTTGTATGGCTTCATCGCCAGACAAGTGTCTGGTGCATGTACCTACACATTCATTGTAAGCCATAGAACACCGCAAGTCCGGAAAAAAAGGTCCATTGTCCGGTGAAAACAAGTGACGTCTACAAGCGGCCATAGGCACAGGATTCATACAAACTTTACTACAACCTCTTTAGTTAGTTTATTTCAGGCTAAGTCCATATAAAAACCAGATTTTTTTGTTACTAAATGAGGCAAAGAAGCGGATCTCCTGATGATAAATGATCCCCACCATCTATACACTAGCAATAGCAGACTTTGCATACGCTATCCGGTGCAATGATCACAATCAAACTATTAAATGCTGCTACAGAACAATAAAAGTGACCATAAGAATATAATAACGAAACTATTTTTTTTTTATATCTATGCTAGTGATTTTTCTGTAGACTGTCTATTGATCATCATGCAATCACAACCAACCACAAAAACCATAGCTGTGTCTTCATAATATTAACAGTAAAAATAACGGCAAAGAGGGCTTCTGTGAGAGGTTCAAGTATCACAAGTTCCGTTTGTCAATTTTTAAATTTGTGATTGGTTAAACATGTAAATGAGCCAATCACAAACAAGACTGTAATATAAATCTGACCTCTTGTTACTTACGCCATCTAGCGAAGCTTTGCCTGTTAAGAAATACATTGTGCATTCCCCAATAGGATTACTTCATTTTCTTAGCTTCGCTCAGTACAAATCTCCTATTGATCCACTCTCATTGCTGCTGAATTTATACTTTAGCCAAGCAGTTAATATTTATAGCAGACTTACCCAAAGTTTCACTTGGATACAAAATATTCCTATGGTCACTTGAACAGCCATGCAACTAACACTTTTGCACCATTATCACTACACTACCATTTGGTCCAGCACTACAGGTGTAACACTTGTCCATCATCCTTGCTGGGCACTTGGAAAGCTGGCTCGGGCTGGTCTTCTAGCGTTACTGCTGTGAGATCCACAATCTCGTCCTGTTCATCTTGATCGAATCTGGAACGATGGTGACGGTTAATATAGTTACTGAGCAAGGAATTGGAAGAGGACTATTTTAGAGAAGGACATAGGGCATGCAATTAGGGTAGGTAGGCAGTGCTAGCAGCTGTACTAGCACGTAGCCGCCATCGAGCCACCAGCAAGGCCCAGCTGTTAGCACTACCGCTGTCTACCCTCACTGTACGCCCCAGATCGTTCGAGTTGTTTTGATGATCAGATAGCCAAGTGGTCAGAGAACCTGACTACTGAAGCTCGAGGTCCCGGGTTCAATCCCCAGTCGGAGCAGATATCAGTATAAAAAAATATGAATGTTTGGTCTCGCGTCGTTGGTGTTGATATGTATTTAAGTATGTATAAAATCTGGTGCCCATAACACAGGCTTTGCTTATTTTGGGACTAGGTCAAATAGTGTCAAGTGTGATATTTATTTATACCTGTCTTCGTCCGGCTCGCTGCTAGGCTGTGAGTTCCGCGCGGCATCGACCGGCGGCGGCCCGGCGCGCTGATTGGCTGGCCGGACCGTGATGATCAAGTTGGACGAATTTGCCACCATCATGTCCGTCACCTGAAATCAAAACATAATAGTCAGAAATCCAATCATTGTAAGATCAACACCCTCTAACTAAAGACTTCCAGACTCCAGAGCCAACAGTATAAGCAAAGGACCAATACAACTTCTCTGCTCTATGGTTTTACCAGATCAAGCACAAAGCAGCTTGTCTTCTGGTACTGCCGTCGTAATTCCTTCCTTACAAAGTTATCGTAAATTTCTTTTGATTATACCTCGATGCATGCAGATGCCTTTTAACACTGTTTTAGAGAGGAACTAACTATTCACTCGATGAAAGGATCTTATTGGAGACCTATTGAGAACCATATATTGGAACAAACAATCATCTGTGGCCGTATTGTCTAACGCTCTGACGTTCGCGATCGCAATCATCTCTTTCTATCATCATATACCATTTGACAGAAAGAAGTGGGGAAAAAATGGGTCTATAATCGGCTCGCATAGTTGTTGAAAGCCAGAATCATAGAATCATCATGTCATGTTCGTCATAATTCTTATTTCTCTGAATCCAATAACCTAACCTACAGTTTTCTATAAGACGACCATTTAAAAGGCCCCAGATCTAAATATCCTGAGATCTTGATATGTTATAGATTTTAAAGTCCTGAACAAAAGTCTCTAAAAAACTAAACTAAACTGAAAGGGAAATACAGTAGAGGTAGCACCTCTAGAGACTTTCGTTCAGGACTTTGAAATCTTTAACATATCAAAATCTCAGGATATTTAACTGAAACCAAATTTTCCATACTTTAGGTCCCGGGTCCTTTCAGAAAAATTAACAGTTTCAGTGTAATAAATAATTCGGACAAAAATTACAGTATCACTTGTGAAAATTATGGGAACTTTAGCGCGCCCGGTGAAAACGAATGTGATTAGATAGTCCAAGTGCATTAGATGGTCATTCTTATACTAGAGGAGAAATGCTTACTCAGGAGGTGGTTTCTGAGGATACTGATGCCTACCTGGTCGAGGGTTTTGTTAGAGACGTCGATGCCGTTGACTTCTAACACCTCGTCGTTGACGCCGAGCAGGCCGGTGGACTCGGCCAGCCCGCCGGGCACGAGCCGCGAGATGAAGATGCCCGGCGACCGCTCAACGCCGTTGGGTGTCACGCGGACCGACGTACCGTCTCTGTGGACGGTTGAATATGAAAACGTAGACTGCTTAGCTAAGTTGTTTGTGTTTTTACTGTATCTTTGTAGAGTCACGGAGCAATGGATCGGCGTGAACTATTGCGTGATAGTTTGTCAACTTCATTGAACCCCTCGTATGCGGGAGCCGTTTCAGAATTTGACACCTCGGTTCGGCAACTTTACGTCAGTAGAGGTTGCCCGCTTCGTAGATTTGGAACGTATCCGTGCTTACGCAGTACATGAACTGGCACGGATACGCTTCTAAGCATACGAGGGGTTAACGTGGGATATAGCTACTTTTTATTCCTCTACTTCTTTCATGATTTAAATTACTGATGTAGGTCGAACGGCGTCTAAGTTGGAGTGGGACTGGGCTGGCCAGGTTTGCCGCACGCTGAACGAGTTGTGGGCCAAGATAACCGACCTGGCAGGCAGATCACCACAAAGAGACCTAGATGGCGATGGCGGGATGAACTGGACTACTTCTTGAAGGACTGGCCCATGTATGCAGTGGACATAGAACAGTGGAACTATCGGAGGAAGGCCTTTGTTCAACATTGGGATAGGATAGGCTAATAAGGGATTGACGTGACCATCTGCCACATAGTTTTTAGGCCAGAAGGTGGGATTATAAAATTGTCTAGGATATTTTTATCTCAGGAAAATTCAGTTTCGTAGTTGTGATAGCAGATAATAAGTCTTAAGCTAGGGCCGAAGGGAAGTGGCGGTGTGAAATGAATGTAAAATGAGTTATGTTGTTTATTACCTTATAAAGAATCCTAGGGGTCGATCTGAGCCGTGCTTGAGCAGTTTCACCCTCCGACACGTTTCGGGCACTATGTCCACGTCGATAATAGCCGATACCTGTAAAAGAAATGTATAAATATGCAGTTGATATTGTGTGAGTAGCTGTTGTTTCATTTGATTCCTGTTCCGAATTTAGGTAAATATTCTTTATTTTTATATGTGCATTATACTTAACTACTTTTTAAAATTAATAAGATATTCACTGTAGTATGTTATTTACAAATAGAACAAGAACTTAAACGTTACCTTATATTTCAGCGTAACGTCATAGAATTTGGTTTTAGCTTAATTTTAGTAAAAAAAAAAACAAACAAATATCGGTGCATAGGTGGTTTTCTGGTTAATTTAGACGCCGCAAAATAGCCTAGGCCTTCTTAACATTCGCTATCTACAGTTTTTGTTTATCGGCCTCTTTTTTACTCTCAATATGGTCCTTTAAACCGGATACTCACCATCCGGAAGTCGTGAGGGTTGGATATGGCCAGTCCCTTGTTCTTGGCCGGTGTACCGCTCAGGATCGAGGAGATGAAGTTCCGGTGCCGCATCGTTCCATATCCATTGAGCTCCTCGAGGCTGTCACCTGAAACCAGATCGAAAGTTGAAGATCAATATATATAGCATTGGTACCGAACTAAGGGATAATTATCCCAAAAGGGGCAAACATGTTTCGTGAGGGGTAGCCAGAAAGAGAGGGTATAAGCGGGACCTAAGAATTGCACTGCACTTGTTTCAAGGTGTAAATGACCTTCAATTTTCAGGGATAAATTTAAAAAAAGTAAGGTTAGGAATTTAGGAACTACTATTATACTCGTTATAAATAATGTTCACCTCGATCTCAAACACAAAACACATAAAATATCTTTTAACTTGCTAAGAACAAAAGGCTCCAGAATTTTGATTGCAGTGTAGATTAAGTATGGAAAAATATCAATAGGGTCATTCCTGTTTCGATTTTCGTACATGCATTTAATTTTGTATAATAGTGTTCGGACATTATTTTACGCTCGTTCCATATTATCCGCCCTGAGATAATGACGTCGAAAGGTATAATAGAAGCATTGTGAGTCTACATCGAGTCCCTTATTAGAAGGAAGAAAATACCAAATGAGACCATAGATGTGACAATTAGTGACAAATGATATCCTACTTCCTACTAATATTATAATTGTGAAAGTTTGTGAGTGAGTGAGTATGTTTGTTACTTATTCACGCTGAAACGGCTAAACGGATTTGGATGAAATTTGGCAAAAAGTTAGTTTATAACCTGGATTAAAACATAGGATACTTTTTATCTCGATGTTCCAACGGGATAGGGATAAAATCTCGAACTAACAACCGCTGGGCTTAAGAGTCATGAAATTTGGTATATAGATAGCTAAACATCTGGAATAACACATTTTTAGGGAATTCCCACGAGAATTTAATAAAATCCCGGAAATTCAATTCAACTGCTGTATCTAATGATTTACGCGTGCAAAGCAGCGGGTAAACACTAGTTCTTTATATTGGTGTGCATTGATTTAAATTATGAATCCCAATTAGGACGCAGAAATGTTGTAAAAAGAAAAAGAAACGGACATATAGTGTATGGAAAAATTAATTTCGAGACATTTAGCTGCCACATACTTTATTTGTTGTTTACCATTTTGTACTTACTTGAACAATGTGAAACAGACCCTTTGAATGTATGAATTCAATTAGTTTCTTTTTTAAAATAAAGGATTCCTTTGAGTAATTATTCCGTATTTTTTGGGTCTTGTAGGCTAAATACTTTAACTGTATATCTTGGGAAAGTGCAAACTTTCCACCCTACGGGAGGCAGACTTGCGGGCAACAGCTAGTATCCTATATGTCTATAATTGAAGTACAATTGTGATACTGTGTATCAGGAAATTTCGCAGCCAAGGAATGTCAACAAAGGCATTACTCAACTCACAACGCAGTTGCGTACAACTGGCCAGGTTTCCGAATAAGTGTAGCTGACTAATGGTAACTAGTTACTCAGAAAGGTATAGGTTATTGCGTATAATTTTATAAATGCAAAAGTCAAGTGTTTGTTACTTTTTCACGCTAAAACGGCGGATGGATTCGGGTGTGGATGTAGTGCCACGAAAGTTGAAGTGAATGATTACACACACAGCTACATGCAGAACAGATTGTATAAAAGCACATATCCACAATTAGTACCAATATCTGACACAACAGCGTGCATAAATATCTGATACGACTCTATTTCTAGGGTCAGTAGAATATGTCAGGTATTGCTAATGCAGGTGACTGTAGATATTTGACTAGATATCGGGAATAAGCTACTATAAGCTACTTTTTATTCCGATATTACCATAGAATCGGGATTTAAGCATGTAAAATCAAATCCAATCAAATCCTGGCCTGACTTGTTAAGGTTTAATTGTTCGAAAATGGTTAAACTGAGCAAGTGTGTATCGAATATGTATAAATGTCTCTCTCTCTCTCTCTCTCTCTAAAATCTGTATTACTACGTGGTCATTAACTACTCTCCTCCTGCCTAGGTAATAAAAATAAAGTAGTAAAGTAACTTAACGAGTACATGACTAAATATGGCTAAAATGTGTCCACTTCCATAACTCACACATGAATAAAACGATGTTAATTGTCTCAGAACAGAATAGGTATAACGCACAATAGCGAACACAAACAAAAATAAAGAAAATCCTAACAAAATGTCGGAGATAATGACTGTTCCGGTCTCTAACAATATTATCCACACCCTTATACTACACCATACATACACACGTACACATAATTGAATTACGCCGACGCTTTGTATCCATGACCATGGCACGAGAATAGTATAAATGGTTTGATTTAAAATAGGCGCAAGTCAAAAGCGGTCAGCGGTCAACATTGATGCCTGCAAAATGCATACCGTTGTCACTGGCAACTTATAACAACTTATAACTTGCTGAAATGCAATGGCTTCGACAGCTTTTAAAGTTTTCAAGGACAATAAAATTATAGTCAGCCATTAGCTTTGTTGGTTATGTTATTGACGAGCCGATAAGAAAGAAAAGAGCGAGATACTCATATGGACGCGTCGCGTGAGACAAGGGTGATTTGTATTTCGTCTCGTTGGTTTTGCTTTATATATAATTCGAATCACCAAACATTTTAAGAATAAGAATTTTTAATATATTGTAACGTAATTCATTGACCTATACGGTTGAATGGCACCAGTATATTACTAATTTTCTATTACTAGCCAACGAGTATTATTTACGCAATTTAAACATTTTGGGAGCAAGCAACCAACATTTAATAGACCATAGACGAGGCATGTCATTCCTTTTTTTCAACTTTTGACTTTATTCTTGTTAGGAAAGATTGTTCGGTCTTTGTAATTTTTATACCTAACTGCTACTACCGAAACAGTACCGACAAAAATTAAATAAAACCGCTAACATCTTATGACTTGTCGACAATCACGTGTATTGAACCTGCCTTAACGCACCAGTAGATGTGCATTGAGCGACCAACCACCATAACTGTGTCTCTGAAAACCATGTATCTTCAATCTAACAGTGGTCCAAGATTTTTTGGTACTGCTTCTTATATGACACTCCTTGTATGTCCAGTATAACTGTGACCCTCAAATGCATAAGGCGTTATACGTAATTATGGTTGTAATAATAGTGGTCAGATTGTTTTGTTCTATTTTGTGCTAGTTGTAGGAATGCGGAAAATGCTGTTTTAGTATTTAAGAAAAAAATAAAAATTGGGAAGTAATATATTCATGGGTAATAAAATAAATTAATTTCGTAATATCATTTATAATTTTTAGGGTTCTATACCTATAAAGGATCACTCCATTGATCGTCTGTCTGTTTATCAAGCAAGATTCTTTGTCCCAGAAACGCGTGGAAGTACAAAAGTTG